>NC_056735.1:1742093158-1742393158 GCF_019279795.1 Protopterus annectens
AAAAAAAAAAGGGCCTTTTTTTGAAAAAAAAAAAAAACCCAAAACAAAGAAAAATTTTTTTTTTTGGAAATTAAAATTAAAAACTAAGGAATTTTTTTTTAAAAAAAAAGGGGGCCCCCAAAAAAAATTTTTATCCCAAAACCAACCCCCTTTTTTTTGAAAGGTCTTATTGTTTGACACTATACAATAATTGATCAGACACTCTGATAATGGATTGGCCATGCTTATAAAGTAACTGTATACATTAAAATCTGTTATATAGTGTCAGGCTAATGTAAATAGTGTTACATAGTAATTTAAGATGCTATGTACAAATACTATGGAATTCATTCAAATGTATTTGAAAAATAAAAAAAAAAATTTGAGAAACATAATTTGCAGGTACCGTAGCAAAGATGTAAATTGCATTCCACAGTGCTGTGTGTGCATCATGTTTAAATTTAATAAACATAATGAATTTGAGTTATTGATTGAATAGTTCAGCTAAATTGTGAATTCCAAAAACACTGAACAAGTGCTGATGCAAAGCATGTAAAAATAGTCTAAAGCACTTTAATGTCTGCCAATAATCACATGCAGTGAAAGTGTATTACTACCATTTGCCCTTCAAGATCCATGTAGTTGTAATAAAACAGTTGTAAATGTTAGCTTATCCCCACTGTATGTAGGGAAACAGAAGGCTTGAATGTATAAAAACAGCTCAAAACATATCTTTTTGTGGTGTAGTATATGTCTAGCATACTTGCTATTTGCAATTGAAAGCATGCATGAAAAATAGAGTAAGTGTATCCCTAGCAAAACCATGTACACTGTCACTGCAGCTGAATCCTACAGACTCCCTCACAAAAGCTGCACTGCAGGACACCATAGCATAACTCTGAAGAGCGCCACACAGAACAAAGCCATGCAATATGGTGGAGATGGAAACATGCTGTGATGAAACTGCAAACAGTACAGCTAAATTTTAGTAGTGTAACTTGAAATGATTGCATAGCAACACCCACATAATAACTTGCCTTATACAGACCAACATCATTCTTTACTTTTGTCATAAGATAATTACAAACAGCCTAGTACACACCTATGACCCTAATGACCACTAAGGCCATTTTAACCCTAGCCATTCATTTGAAATTTCTTATAAGTTTTGGTACCCTTTTTATAACTCTAGCAGGTGCTTGGAAGATAAACCATTTTTAAGCTGCTTGTGTCCATTTTCATGCATAGGTGTCACACCACAGATGAATTTCCCGTTCCCCATCCAGTTGCCCAAGATGCACTTGAATTGGGTTAGGGAGGAACATTGCTCCACATCGATGGGAGCCTGTTCCAGAGTAGAGGTAGTCTCTGGGATACATACCTGTCTCTCCAGCAGGTCCAATTTATATTACTGGCAGGTTTAAGTCTTTAGAACAAGTAATTCTAGTGCTATTTGTTTTGCAGCTATGCAGGAGGTCAGTCAGGTGATGGACTGACAATGCCTTGTATGCCAGGCATAGCTTTCCCCTCAAAATTATCAGATAAATGGATTCAAACCCTATGTCACCTGTCTTGTTTTTCTAAACTCACTTCACTTGCACCTTGTGCCACAGAAATTGCCATGACCCTTAATATAAGCAGGTTTTTGAATTAAGTCCCAAATGAGTTAATTATAAAAAAGAAGTTGTAAAATTAATATAACAGTTTGCAAACTGTATTTGATAAAAAAATATCCAGAGCTTTACTGAGCACCTTATGTATAAGGCTTCAGCTTATACTGGACAGTAGTAGGAAAAATTAGACGAGTATATCTTGTTATTATAGTTACACTTCCAGTATTGTAAGTATAGGAAATAAAACATTGCTGACACCAGGTGGTTATTGTCATAGTGATACATTGTATTTTAGACCTACAAAAGAGGACATATACTGACTTCAATATATTTACATCCACGTATGAATAATGGCACCATTTGTCAGGGCTGGAAAGGCACTAAAATCTAAATATAGTTTGTTAAACCATTTACCATTGTTATGCAGCTGTGAACTCCATAGTGCATTTACTGCTAAATACAATCTGTCTCATGTCTGATAAAAAAGACATTGAAATTATTATTTGGGTTTCATATTTTCTTCTAGAGATTTGGATGTACTCATGGTAAACATTTGGTAAAATGAGTTGCATGCTAAGGGAAACTGTGTAAATTCCCCCCGCCCCCCAATGCAGTAGATATCTGACTTATTTAATTATGCACTTCTCATATGCATTGCACAGTTCAGGATCAAGTAGCACATTAGTTATTAGGGAGTCTGTGGCAACACTCTATAATGGTACCAGTTCACAAGGGAGGAGGTTTTCAAACCCATACAGCTCGAGACCAATCAGCCTGACTACAGTTCTGTGTAACAACATAGAGACATGATAAAACTTATCGAAAATTGCAATTGCACAAGGTGCTGTTTCTGTTGGATGTAGAGCAGTATGACTTTAACTGCAGATATTACATTTTAAATCTTTTGGCATTCGTTGCAAAGATAGTAATTGCACTTCAAGTAAGACTTACATGTCACTTAGCCCGAGGGAGTAATTGACAAATTAAAATCAGTAAATTTCAATGTAGTTGTACGTAATTGAGTAAAATAATGGTTAATTGTCGAGACATAATTCAAGGTGTGAGATCACCTATTTGCCCCAGTGGGGAAATGGTTCAGCTGAACAAAGGGATGCTCCAGGGTTGAAGAAATGTTGAGCCACAAACGAGGTTGAAGCTGCTGCTGCTGTTGCTGCTGTAAGATAGAGGAGGCAGAATACTTTTCCAGTTTTATGAAATAATCAGTTGAATACATAGCATGCTTCTTGAGTGACCGGGAGTCCACTTAAGGTAGGGCATGGGGAATAGTAATTGATACTGCTGCCAGAAGTGGTAAATTAGACTTTAAGGGAATGCCTAGGCAGGTCATATGCTCTCTGCTGGACAGTCTCTTTTTGTGGAGAGGCACCAAATACTAGAATTAGTTCATGCATCTTGAAAGATATAAATTCTACTTCTGAGTTTCTTTATATAGTTCTTGATTATTCCAATGCATTCTTAATTGTGTGTTAGTGGAGTTTTGTAAATTATTCTGCATTGCTTTTGACTTTTTAACATTTCCAGTAGTTGTGAATTTTTTATTGCCATTTTTGTTGAGTTATTGAGGTCTCATTTACATTTTTCAGAGTGTAGAATCTTAAGTTGTAATCAATGCCAGATGGAACTAGGGTGTTCTGAAAATGTGTTTCTTGTTTGTGATATATTGTAGGGGACGGCCTTGGGGTTTAGTTTGCAGGGTGATGAGTGACAGTAAACTTAGTTAAAAGATGGGAGATCATTTGACAGTAGTCACTTTGAATGTGAGTGACATGCATATCTAGTGAATTAGAACAGACTTTTTCATTTATTAGTTGCATTGTGGGAAATTCATTTGAGTTTACTGTGAAAAAAATCCTTATGGCTGCTTCAGCTATGTACACAGGCACCTGCAGAAATTGGGGTGTAGTCCTAATGTCAAGATTTCTGCAGTTCCAAATAAAGGAATCTTTAGAAGATGTCTATAGAAGGTGTGTAAGGGTGAAGAGGTAGTAGAGTGGGAAATATTTCAGTTTACACCAAAAATACTGGACTAGGAAGGAAGGACACAGTGTCTCAATAGACTCCTTTAATGGAAGGAAATACTGTTGCAAGCATTAACATTCACCATTAACAACATTTTCGTCCGAGTACCTCCCAGACTTCTTCAGATAACAAGAACACTGAAATACAATCAATAAATAGTGTACCATTTTTCCATCAATTAAACCATAAATTTACATTTAAAGGCATAAACACCATAAAATAAGTTTTAATAACACCAAGATGAACTAGTTAAAAATATATAAAAAAGCATTCACATTTAAAAATGCTTATATGTGATAAAATGTTCATTAAAATAGATTGTTAAAAATGTATTCTTTTAAATTTTTCTTTTTTATGTAAAATGTCATGTGGAATGTCATATAAATTGTGTGAACTATTGAAAAATGGATAGGTTCCCCTTGGACTGATTAAAAATGTTAAGTTAAAGCTTGGCAGACCTTGACTTTAACAGGGGGAGTAGAAAGATATGATCACTGAGTCCGGGATTTCTGTTTGCCTCCAAGACTACCTGCCAACTATTGGCTTTGTGTATAAATAGCTATACTTACAATTCTAACAAAAATGGTAAAAACCATAAACCTTCTGGACTTGATTGCATCTTGGGAGCCATACAGATGTCTTTACCACTGTTCCTTTGTATATTGCCTTTACAGTCTTTCTTCCCAGTCTTTTCTAACTTCCTCTGATTGATTCTTACACTTTATCTCACAGTATTTCATATGATGTACTAATAATTATCCTTTATTTTAATAACCGCTTCTGTTCTAGACTCAACTAAAAACTCTGCCAGAGCTGTTTTTTCACTCAGCACTCCCCTGTTCATTTATTTTGCCTGTATTCTAATGTCTATCCCTTTTAGGGAAGGCAAGTCTGTAGCTTGCAGTACAAACTTCTGCTTGGCCTTATTCCGCTCTTACCTTCTCTTCCCTAATTATTTGCTCACAGTGTCTTGGTTCCTTTGATAATTTTCTGCAGTTAATTCCAGCCTCCTCTTGCCTATTCTGTGTACCCCTTTTTGTACTTATCCCTGTTGGCAAAATCTACTGTCTGCATTCCCATGTTCACTTAGTTCCTAGAATATTGTCTACTATTTGATATGTAACAGTCTTGTGTGGCTGCTGTTGATGTTCTTCGTGTTTCACTGTTGCAGTCATCACACTTGGGTTATCTGCTTGCAGGTAGCCCTCAGTCTGCCTGAATACCAGAGACTTAGTGTTTCTGTGTCGGTTGCTGTAGCTTCAGTACTGACGTCAAAGGTATAAAAACAGGCAGCCGATGCCATTACATCAGTCTTTCTTGCCGGGGAGCCCGAAGCAGCAGCAGTTCACACGAGTACCAATTGGCAGCTGAGTTTGCGTTTCCAAATTGAATCACTCTGAAGTCTTCTAAAGCTAAGTACCCCGTTGGGGATCCCTTTTTCTTGCTCTAACCGATGTCAGAAAAAGTTAATTGTCTCGCCTGTGGAAAACAAATACCGCACTGAGATTTCCATTCTTACTGCGTCACCTGTTTAGGCCCAGACCATGATGTACCCCGCTGTCAGTTTTGTGCCTTGTTCAACGCCCAAACTATTCTTCGTTGGGCCCTTATTGTCGCTAAATACTTTCGCTCTCTATCTCTATATTCTGAAATGGCTTTGGTAAGACATCTCTTCCAATCTTCCGAAAAAACGTAAGGATAAAGGCAGAGACAGACCGCACAGGTCCAAAACTGCCGATGACACTTCCGTTAAACTAGTAGGCAGTTCGGTACTCCGTGAGGAGCTTTCGCAGCCCCTAATGCCCGCTTCTATGTGTTCGCAGGCCGTTACAGAGACCCGTTTGGAGTATGCCGCAAGAATCTTTGACTACGGAACCTGTGGATGTTCATGTTTCACTGTTGCGGTCATTACTCTTGGGTTATCCTGCTGGCAGGCTACCCTCGGTCGGCCAGAATTCCAAAGTCTAGGTCCGGTGTCTGTTGCTGTCGCCTCTTCCCTGACGTCAGTGCGCCAGGGATGTAAAAGATGCAGCCGACGCCATTTTTTTTTTTCAGTCTTTCTTGCCGCGCAGTGCCCGAAGCAAAAGCAATTTGCAAGTGCCAGTCGGCCGACTCCTGAGATTTTCAAATCCGAATTTCAGAACTGAAATCTTCATTAAAGCTAAGTACCCCGTTGGGGAAACTTTTTTTCTTGCTCCAGACCGATGTCAGAAAAAGTTAACAATTGTATTTCTTCTGGGAAGCAAATACCTCATAAGGATTTTCACTCTTACTGTATTCCTTGCCTAGGCCCTGATCACAACGTTGCTAGCTGTCGGTTTTGTGCTAGATTTAACCAACTCACTATTAAGTGTCTGTTCGATTTTGCATTTCATTACTTTGGCCGAAGATTTAATTATATAATGCAGTCGGAACAGCCGACGACCGGAGTTTACAAAAACGCAAGGAAAAGGATAGGCAGCAGAGGTCCAAAACCAACGATGAGGCCTTCGCTAGGCCAATCCCTGGTTCGGTTCTCAGTGAGGCGCTTTCGTAGCCCCTGGCGCCCACTACCTCAGAGCCACAGGCCGCTTCCGACTCCCAAGTGGAGCTGACTGGGCCTGTGGATACTCAAGGTATTGGACACTCGGAAATCATTCCCTCAGTTGGGTCCGGAGCCGCTGAGCAGGCATCGGCTTCTGAGGGTGTCTTCAGGCCTACACAACTATATATTAAGCCATCTTCAGCTTCAAAGACTAAAGCAGCTCTAAAGACAAAGAAACAAGTACAGCATTCTCCTACTCAGTCTACCATGCCTAAAAAACAGATGCTCAAAATGGCCGAAGACCTAATTTCTTTGATCAGGGGCTCCCATCCCCCACCTAAGAGGCCTAGGCAAGAGACAGAGTAGTATTCTTCTGATCAGGTGTCTGTTTCCTCTGATTCCTCTTCTGAACAGGATTATTCCATGCTTCCCTATGAGGATTCTGATGCTGAAGAATCCATTCCTTCAGCCTCTCCTGAGGATTATTCTTTTGGGGAAACCCTGCATACCATGTGGGAGCATTTCCACTGGGAGAGCCAAGATTATTCTGAATCTAAGAAAAGGCTCAGAGACCTTCTGCTACTTCCTCAGCACAGACCCCTTGCTATTCCACCTGTTTTAGACATTGTAGATGTATTTTCAGAGTCCAGCCTGTCCCCTGTCTCTACCCCCTGCACCTGCTAAGCCAGACAGATACTACAGGGTTCCGGATTCTCATAAATTCCTTTATAAAAACCCTTTTGCTGTTCCAGTAACTATATCTCAGGGTCCCAAAGGGGTTAAAGCCTCCACTGCAAAAAACCCTGTCCCCTCTGATAGGGATTCCAGGGCTCTAGACAGATGGGGGAAGAAAGTATACACTTCTGCTACCTTGGCAGTAAGGGCTTTAATTTGTCAGTTTCATATGCTTAAATATCAGCAATATTTAATGACACTGCTTAAACAGAAATTGTTGACAAATGCTGAATGTTCTGAGAACAAGGAATTGCAGGATTTATTGCATGCAGCTGAACAAGTGGGAAAGCATACTTGGTTAGGATTCACTGGAGGCCTCGTGCAGGGCCACTGTCACAGGTTCTGTTATTAGAAGGCATGCTTGGTTAAAGGAACAGAATCTGCCTGATCATGTTAAAGCAAAATTATTAGATGACCATTGCAGCATGATACTTTGTTTGGTACTAAAGCAGAAGAGGTTTTGAAAAAAATGGAGGATAAAGCAAAATCCATGCAGACAGTCAAGGATTTCTTACAGGTACAGCCTCCCAGGTTTAACAGGAGCTGGCCTTCTACAAATTGGTCCTTTCCAGTGTCAGATGTACCACAGAGGCAGATGCAGGCATCCCAGAGGCAGATCTCAGCCCCAAGGCTCATACAGGCCTAAACAATGGGGTGCTCCTACCTCCAAAAGCTGAGAAGACAAATCACAACCTTACAGGAAACGGTCCCAATGACTTTCCTCAGCAAGATCCAAGCACTTTTCTTTTGGCAGCCCCCTTAGGGGGAAAACTAGCACTTTTTTCATCAAATTGGCAAATAATTACCCAAGACAAATGGGTCCTGAACATAGTGTCCCAAGGCTACAGGTTCCATTTTCACAAACTACCAAGGTCAAAAGGTATGTCAGACCTGCCACACAATCAATGGGCAGAGGCGCAAAAACTAATTACAGCCCTCATGGATATGAGGGCCATTCAGCAAGTACCACAACAAGAGCAGGAGCAAGGATTTTACTCCAGACTTTTCCTAGTACCCAGGAAGGACAGAACCTGGAGGCCAATACTGGACCTGTCTATTCTAAATACGTTTCTGGAAGTTCCAAAATTCAAGATATTGACTCTACAGCAGCTACTGCCCATGCTGGGCAAGAAGACTTGGCTCGTAACTTTGGACCTAAAAGAGGCATACCTGCATGTCCCAATCAGACAATCTTGCAGTAGATACCTCAAATTCATAGCTGGCTCAATGCATTACCAATTCTCTGCACTGCCCTTTGTGAAGATCCTGGGCACAGTAGATAAACCAAAGTGTCTGGCACCAGTAATTGCGTTTTGCAGACAAAGAGGAATTCAAATATATCCCTACTTGGACGACTGTCTAATTCAAGCAGAGAACAAAGACATTCTTCTAAAGCATCTGGCGTTTGTAAAAAGATTACTAACTGGCCTAGGGTATACAGTAAACGAAAAGAAATCAAAACTAGTGCCCTCTCGAGAGATAATATTCCTGGGTGCAAGCTTAAATACAACTGCCCAGATGGCTTATCTCACGCCAGACGAACAAGAACAACTGACTTCTTACTTCAAGAAATTGGCAGCAAAATCCCACTAATCTGCAAGGAAAATCCTGCAGGCCCTGGGTTTCATGGCATCCTGCATTCTACTAATTCCATATGCCAGACTGCATATGAGGAAACTACAATGGTATCTAAAAAGTGTTTGGACTCAGCATTGCCACAGCCTGGAGACAGTAATTGCACTCATTCCTTGCCTGCAACAGGAGTTTTGATGGTGGGCAGAAGCCTGTTACTACAACATGAGTCTGCCATTTAGTTTACCCACAGCCAGACAGACACTGACGACGGATCCATCAGATTATGCCTGGGGGGCCCATATGGGAGGAAAATGTATTCAGGGCACATGGCCTGCAAACCAGATGCATCTTCACATCAAAAAGAGATGCTAGCTGTTCAAAATGCCCTGACAGCCTTCAAGTACCTGCTTCATCCAGGACAACTACTGATAAAGACAGACAATACTACGGTCATGTGGTACATAAACAAACAGGGAGGTACACATTCCTACCCTCTCTGCAGACAAGCAATGACCTTAGGGGCACAGCATTGGCTTTTCAAATTCACCTGCAAGCACAATTCCTGCCAGGAAAAACAAGTACTCTGGCAGACAACCTAAGCAGAAACCTCATGGATCCCCACAAATGGAAACTGGATCCACAAGTCTTCAGCATGATAATAAGGAAATGGGGATGCCCAGACATAGATCATTTGCATCCCCACACAACTGCCAATTGCAGAGATTCTGCACAAGAATTTATCACAAACAATCATGGAAAGTGAACGCCCTATCCTTCAGCTGGAAAAATCTAACAGTATATGCCTTTCCTCCACTGCCTCTCCTTCCTAGGGTACTCCTAAAGGTCAGACAAGAGAAGCCAAAAATTATACTAATTGCACCAGACTGGCCACGCCAGCATTGGTACCCAGTCCTACAGAGCTAGTCTCAAGGTCCAGCATTGATATTGCCTCAAACTCCTCACTTGCTGACCCAACAAAACAATCAGATCCTGCACAGCCAACTCAGGACCTTAAATCTGGCAGCATGGTGGATAATGTAACCATTCAGAACACTCCTCTTTCAAAAGCTGTTATGGATGTTATCTTGGAGGCCAGGAGACCCAGACCAGAAAATCTTATGCAGACAAATGGAAGAGATTCTGTGCTTGGAACAAGGCATTGACACGTATGTACCAAATATACCTCAGATTTTACAATACCTAACTGAGATGCTGAACAAAGGCCTTTCTTTGTCATCAATTAAGATTCATGCCTCTGCCATTTCAGCACATTACAATATGGAACCACCTATCTTTTCTCATCCTTTAATAAGGCATTACCTCAGAGGGGCCACAAACATTAGGCCTCCAAGGAGAGCACCAATTCCAGCCTGGGACCAAAATTATGTATTGGAAAAACTCACACTGCCTCCTTTCGAGCCAGCTTCAACAACAGATATAATTTTTTTTTTCCTGGAAAACAGCTCTACGCAATAACCTCTGCAAGATGTGTCTGAGTTACAAGCACTCATGGCTGTGGAACCTTTTATCATTTTTCATCCAGACAGGGTTTCGAGGACAAAAACCCTACATTCATGCCTAAGATAGTATCCAGTGTGGCCCTCAACCAAACCATTCACTTGCCTACCTTTTATCCAAATCCACAGAACAAGGGTGAGAAAATTCTGCATTCTTTGGACATACACAGGCAGTTACGTTTCTACTTGGACAGAACTAAAGCTTTCAGAAAAACTGAGCAAATTTTAGTGTCATATGCTGCAGGATCACAAGGAAAGGCTATCTCAAAACAGATTATTTCTAAATGGATAGGCCATTGCATCCGTTTCTGCTTTTTTCAACATGGCAAATCAGTGCCTATGGGCATTAGGCTTCATTCCACCAGAGCAGCAGCCACTTCAGCAGCCTTCCTCAGAGGAGTACCAACCAAAGATATCTTAGAGGCTGCAACTTGGAGTTCAGTGCACACTTTCACAAAGCACTACCACTTACCTATTTACTCTAAGTCCAGAGCAGGCTTTGCCACAGCAGTTCTGCAAAGCCTCATAGCCTCTCCTAATCCTTTATAGCCCAGCCGCCCATCCTCAGCTTTGGGATTCAACCCAAGAGTAATGACTGCAACAGTGAAACACTATGAACATAGTACATTTGTGTACCTACCATAAATGTAGTTGTTAGTGTATTCACTATTGCAGTCTAGGTTTACCCGCCCATCATCCCCCTTCTCTTTGCTGGGACTTTTCTGCATTACTCTATCCTATACAACCTATATGGTGTATTTGCGTGTAGACAAAGAAAATGTTATTTTTGTGCATGTATTTTTATTGCCATATTTTTTCAGCCTACCAATTTGGGGGCACCTGACATCTGGGGCAAGAAAAACTGAAGAAAATGGCGTCAGCTAAATCTTTTATACCCGTGGCGCACTGATGTCAGGGAAGAGGCGACAGCAACCGACGTCGGACCTAGACTTTGGAATTCTGGCCAACCGAGGGTAGCCTGCCAGCAGGATAACCCAAGAGTAATGACTGCAACAGTGAATACACTCTAACATCTACATTTATGGTAGGTACACAACTGTACTATGTCTCTGCCTGGGATGGGTGCGGAGCAGCTGTGCAGGCACCGGCTTCCGAGGAAGTTTTTCGCATTACCGATATTTGACACAGACGATGACTTTTGCATCTTCAGTTCTGACTAAAACTACCGAGTTTCTAAGGTCAAGAGTACGACCTTCTCCTACAAACTGACGACCCAAACTCAAGCACCTGCTTCCCTGCCACAAAATCAAATGCTTAAAATGCCAGAAGACCTGATTATGCTGATTAGGGGAAGCCAGCCCTGCCCTGCTAAGAGTCCCCAGCAGCTTTAACAGACCAAGAGTCCAACGACTCTGAGGTCTCAGATTATGAAGACGTGCCTTTATCTGCTTATGAGGATTCAGATGCAGAGGAATCCATTCCCTCCGCTTCCCCTCCAGAAGATTTTTCTTTTGGTGAAATCCTACATATGAGAGCATTTCCACTGGGAATGCCAAGACTATCCTCAGTCCAAAAAGACTCTCAGAATTTTTAGATTTGCCACAACATAGACCTTTAACAATGCCTCCAGTTCTGGCTGTTGTGGATGATTTTATGGAATCCAGTCTAACTCTGGATACTTTACCCCCTGCTTTAAGGAAACCAGACAGGTACTACAGAGTCCCTGACTCTCACAAATTTCTTTTCAAAACTCCTACGGGTGACCCAGAGGTAATTTCCCAGGGGCCTAAAGGTATTAAAGCAACTACAGCTAAGCATCCCACTCCTTCAGACATAGATTCCCGAGCTTTAGACAGATGGTGTAAAAAAAGTATACACCTCTGCATCTCTCGCCATCAGGGCATTGAATTGCCAGTTTCACATGCTGAAATACCAGCAACATATTATGGAACTTGTTAAGCAAAAATTAGCTACCTTAACAGATTGTGCAGAAAATAATTACAAGAGCTTATGCATTCTGCAAGCCAAGTCAGCAAGCATACCTTGCATTGTGGCTTTGATGCCCTAGAAGCATCTTGCAGGGCAGCAGTCACTGGTTCTGTACTGAGAACGCATGCTTGGCTTAAGGAGCACACCTTGCCAGACTATGTCAAATCAAAATTACTAGACGCTCCGTTGAACAAGGACAGTCTGTTCTGCACCAAAGCAGAAGTTGTTCTAAAAAAGATGGAAGAAAAAGCTAAATCTATGCAGTCAAAGATCTCTTGCAAGTGCAGTCTCCTAGATTCAGTAGGCATTGCCTCTCGAAACATTGGTCCTTTCCAGCTCTCTCAAGGCCATTTCAAACTAGACCCAGAGGAAACAGACCCCCCCCCCCCCAGACTACAGTCTCAGGGTATGCAGAGA
Source organism: Protopterus annectens (assembly GCF_019279795.1). Classification (NCBI taxonomy): domain Eukaryota; kingdom Metazoa; phylum Chordata; order Ceratodontiformes; family Protopteridae; genus Protopterus; species Protopterus annectens. The sequence goes on from NC_056735.1 coordinate 1,742,105,509, forward strand.
TCTAAGCAATGGAGTGCTTCCACTTCAAAAACAGGGAGTGCTAAGCCAACCCCTTATGGAAGGAATTCACAATGACTTCTCAATTCCACTTCTCGCCTCTGCCCAACTGCTCGTGCCCCTAGGAGGAAAACTTGCCCATCATGCAAAAACTGGACCTCCATCACCAAAGACCAATGGGTCCTCAACATTGTATCCCAGGGGTACAAATTTTGCTTCCACTCACTGCCAACCCCAAAAGAGTTCCCAGACCTTCCTCCAAATCAGTGGGCAGAGGCACAAAGCCAAGTTCAATCCCTGCTCTCCATAAGGGGCAATTCAAGCCTATTCCTGCAGAAGTAATAGTTCAAGGGTTTTATTCAAGGCTTTTTCTGATGCCCAGGAAAAGAGGGCACTTGGTGCCCAATCCTAGATCTTTTCATTCTAAACACCTTCCTGGTGGTACCAAAATTCAAAATGCTCACCCTTCAGCAGCTTCTTCCTATGCTGTCCAAAGATGCCTGGTTAGTCATCCTAGACCTAAAAGAAGCCTATCTGCACATCCCTATCAGGGACTCGTGCAGAAAATACCTACGTTTCAGGGCAGGGATCTATGCATTATCCGTTCTCTGCACTTCCCTTTGGCTTATCCACTGCTCCCAGAGTCTTCACAAAATGCCTGGCTCCAGCCATTGCCTATTGCAGACAGAGAAAGATTCAAATTACCCATACTTGGACGATTGCCTGATTCAGACAGGAAAAGCTTTTGCAGCACCTGACATTGGTGAAGAACCTTCTAACCTCCCTGGGGTACACTATCAACGAAAAAAAATCAAAACTAGTCCCCAGTTTGTATTCTTGGGAGCAAGCTTGGTCACAGCATCCCAGATGGCATTCCTTACTCCAGAAAAACAAGCCTATCTGAAAGGCTACTTCTCTCAAATGGCCACCAGAACCCAGCTATCCGCAAGGAAAATCCTGCAGGCCCTAGGGTTCATGGCCTCTTGCATTCTATTAATTCCATATGCCAGACTGCATATGAGGAAACTTCAGTGGTACTTAGTCTTTTGGTGCCAACATTCTCAGGATCTGGAAGCCGTCCTACCTGTCTAAGGACGGTGTGTCTTTTTTGGGCGGTAGCATGCAACCACAAGAAGGGACTTCCCTTTAATCAACCCCACGCCACCCTAAGCACAGATGCATCAGACTATGCCTGGGGGACACATCTGGATGACAAGTGCATTCTGGGCCACTGGAGGCCAAGTCAAATTCATCTGCACATCAACCAGAAAGAGATGCTAGCTGTTCAGCATGCTCTGACAGCTTTCAAATCCCTACTCTCACCAGGACCCCTGCTGATAAAAACAGACACCACAATTATGTGGTACCACAGTTATGTGGTACATCAACAAGCAGGGGGGGGAACCCATTCTTACCCACTCTGCAGGCTAGCCATGGCCCTGTGGACATGCACATTCATCTCCAAGCTCAATTCCTGCCAGGCAAACAAAACTCTCTGGCAGAATACTTAAGCAGAAATCTACTGGACCCACATGAGTGGCAATTAGACCCCAGCAACTTCAGCATCCTAACCCTGAAATGGGGGACCCCAGAGGTGGACTGTTTGCCTCCCCCTACAATCATCAGCTGAGCAAATTCTGCACCAGGACACCACAGCAGGGCCTGGAAAGTGGATGCCCTATCCTTCCAGTGGGTAAACCTCTCAATCTATACATTTCCCCCTCTCCCTCTTCTCACAAAAATATTACTCAAGACGAGACAGGAAAAACCAAGGACCATTCTGCTTTCCCCAGACTGGCCACTACTGTGCAGCTTGTCACCGGTGCCACCCTGGCACCTACCCCAGATCCCAACCCTCCTCATCCAGCAGGAGGGACAGCTCCTGCATCTGCACCTGCAAACCCTGAATCTTGCAGCCTGGCTTATTCCTTGAATTCTCCTCCAGTGCCCAGCCTAAGCAAGCAGGTGCTGGACGTCATTCTTGAAGCCAGAAGACCCAGTACAAGGAAATCCTATGCTGCTAAGTGGAAAAGGTATTGTTCCTGGATTCAGTCTAAAGGGGAGAACACAGCTCTATCCTCCTTATCTCTAATTTTGGATTACCTAGCAGATTTACTACACAGAGGCCTATCCTTCTCCTCCATTAAGACCCATATCTCTGCCATATTGGCTCATTACAACACTGAGCCACCCCTCCTCTCTCACCCTCTCATTAAACAGTTCCTGAGAGGGTCAAACAATCTAAGGACACTAAGGAGCGCACCCACCCCTGCTTGAGACCTTAACTTTGTACTGGAAAAGCTCACGCAACCCCCCCCCCCCCTTTGAGCCTGCAGCGTCAGCAAAGTTAAAATTCCTCTTGTAAAACAGCCTTGCTTCTGGCCATCACTTCAGCTAGAAGAGTGTCTGAGCTACACGCACTTATGGCTGTGGAACCCTTCATTATTTTTCATGCTGACAGGGTCTCCCTCAGGACTAACCCTTCATTTATGCCAAATGTGGTGTCCAGTGTGGCTCTCAACCAATCTATCCAACTGCCAACCTTCATCCCTAATCGTCAAAATAAAGGGGAAAGGATCCTGCACTCCTTGGAACGTGCACAGGTAGCTCAGATTCTACCTGGATAGGACTAAAGCCTTCAGGAAATCTGACCAGTTGCTACTCAGTTTTGCTCCAGAGGTAGAGAGCAAGGCCACTTCAAAACAAACAGTTTCCAAATGGATAGCGCACTGTATCCATTTCTGCTACAAACACTATGGGAAACAAACTCCTCAGGGGGTTAGAATGCATTCCACCAGGGCTACTTCTACCTCTACAGCAGTCCTCAGGGGAGTTCCTACCAGGGGCATTCAGGAAGCTGCTACCTACCAATCTTTTCCAAATCCAGGGTGGGTTTTGCAGCAGCATTCCTGCAGGGCATACTAGCCAGCCCCCAACTCTTCTTGACTGCCTCCACCCTTTCTTCAGCTTCGGGAATCTACCCAAGTGTGATGACTGCAACAGTGAAACACAAAGAGCATAGTACAGTTATGTACACTTACCATAAATTTAGGTGTTCGAGTGTATTCACTGTTGCTGTCCTGGTTTCCCACTCTCCAGTCCCCTTGTCTCTCTCTCCTCTCTATGCCTATTACTCACCCCCTACTGGTTTATTGGTATTTACTTTTTACTGGTGGTGTTTTCCCACCATAACTTTGCTCGCTATCTGGGAGGCTCCTGACATTTAGGGCAAGAAAAACTGATGTAATGACATTGGCTGACTGTTTTTATAACCCTGACGACCTGACATCAGTACTGAAGCGACAGCAACCGACGCAGAAGTACTAAGTGTCTGGTATCCAGGCCGACTGAGGGCTACCTGCAGGCAGATAACCCAAGTGTGATGACTGCAACAGTGAATGCACACAAACATCTACATTTATGGTAAGTGTACACAACTGTACTTTCTTAATGGTCTCCATCCAAAAATCCTACACTCACTCTCTCTCTCCTTATTTCTCCAACCCCCCCATCATCATCCCTTTTCACTTTGATTTATAATCTTTTGCTTGTTTTATGCATATGAGCATTAACTTTGTAACTCTAAAGTATCCATTCAAATAAGTTCATTTTAAACCATCTTGTTTTATGGAGAGGGTCAGCTTGTCCCACTTAATTTACACTGTATTTAAGGCAGTGGTCTGTGGATTTTATATGGACTAACAAGCATCCTTGGGTGAGTTGTTAAAGGATGTTGCCAGTCGGGGAGATTGAGAATTCTAGATAGAGTATTACTAGCAAGTGTTATTAGTGAAAATGCATTGTGTGTGTGTGACAGGTTTTTGTGTTGAGTTAGAAGGAGATGTAAGGCAACAAGCTGGAAATTTTAGAAGATTGGCTGTGTTTGTCTTGTGAAATGTTCAAAAGAAGAATGGGATGGAAAATTTTGTGGTGGCTAGTAGCATGGCAGGTGTAGCCACCTGATGGTGTGAACACTGGCTCTAGGTGATGGTCGCTACTGACGTGACACCCCAACACTATGTACAAAATTGTAGTTGATGCAATTCTTTAAGGTACCAGTTTCAGAAGTTTAAAAATCAAGGTGGGTAAAGGAATTACTTCTACCAGGAAATGAGTGGTGGGTGAGAGAGATCAAAGAAATTATTTTTGAGAGATTGTTGTGGGTGAAAGATCCAGGACAAGTTTATCTTAATGGAGGAAGGTAGATTAATTGTGCTTAGCTCCATAGAACTAAGAGGAGAATGAATGCTCAGAAACTAAAATTAATAAAGGGAATAAAAAATCAAGAGGGGGCAAGTGATCTGTGGAAAGGTTACTTGGACAGTCATAGGGGTTTTTGCAGAATTTTAAAAAGCGTGAAGGATGCCACGTGGCAGACATTTGGGGAGGTTATGAGATTTCAGATTTTCAAAGGAAGAGAGGAAAGAAAAGTAACATGTGATGTGAAGTTGTTGTATCTCACCGTTTTGTTCTTACACGTGGGTTCGAAGCCGATCCCTCTGCTCCAAGTCGGCCGCTTTTCAAGCTCAAACTCTGAGAAGCTCGAGACACAGTATATATCCCATGATGCTCTACTGTAAACCCCAGATCTAGTTTGCCACTGCAACGGATCTACAGACTTGTCGGAGGAAGCTCGGGCCGGTGTTATTTTTCTATATTTAAAAAAATATTTTTCTCTTGTAGTGTTAGCTAGTGTTGTTTTCTTTAAAAAAATAGACTTTAGTTAGTTAGTGCGTAGACTGGTATATTTTTGGAGTGTTTTTCTTAACGGCTGTTTTTTTCTAGGCCTTTCTTAGTTTTTGGGCATGACAGGGCTCTGTCAGCTATTTTGTGTGTGCTAATTTTATTAGTGGTAGTTTAAAATTAATTAGAACATTTAGAGATTAGCTAGTTCTGTAGTGAGTTAATATTAAAAGATATTTGAATAACATTTTTTGTGTTTAATATACTCAGTTTTGAGTTCAGGGATCTGAACATATGTGTATGTGTGTGTGTATATATGTGTGTGTGTACGTGTGTATATATATATATATCTATATATATATATCTATATATATATATATATATATATATTTCCACTCTTTTTCTAAAATGTCAGAGAAGCAAAAGTCTGGCTTTAAAAGGTGTGAGTGTGGCCAGAAAATGTCTGTGACGGGCAACCACTCCACCTGTGTGTACTGTTTAGGATCTGTTCTTTTGCAGGAAGTGTGCTCTCTGTGCCACTCCTTTAGCGCCAGGGTTCTTCTGGAAAGGCGTAGGAAAGCTGGTGGATAGAGGACTCCTGAAGCCTGATTTTCAGGCTGCGCTGGACAAGACTGACCTTTCTTCCAAGGCTTCGAAGGGGTCGAAGTCGTCCAAGGGGTCCTTGGAGCCCAGGTCCTCGGCTCCGGGCTCCTCTACTATGGTTCGATCATCGGCTCCACAGCCTTTGGAGCAGTGTACTGAACCTTTGGAGTCCAGTTGTGGATCTGGTGTTGGAGACTCCTCAGTCTCTGATTCTTCAATCGGTGCCATCTTCAGCCCCTTTGACCCATCCTTCGAGGTTATCTGATGCGGACCTGGACCGTGTGATTAAGAGATTGCTAGAGAACCCGACCCTGGCAAAAATTCTTTCCGCTTTGAGCCACTCAGCCTCAAAGCCTGAAATCCCAGTCCTGCTCTCTACTCCTCCGAAGTAAATCGAACTCTCAGAGCCGGGGCAGAGAGAACCGATGTTGGTAGTGCCCTCAGAGCCGAGGTTCGATCTGGCTCCCTCGGCTCCGTCGACCTTGATCTCCTCTGTTCCAACCGGGGAGTCTCTGAGCCGAAACTCCCTCGCTGGCTCCGGGGTGGAGAGTCATACTGAGACTTCAGTTCCGACCCTTCCCCTTGGGGCTTCGGCGCAGGTGAGTTTGGCTCCGTCCTCTGGATCGGAGCGTGGGGTCTCTGCTCGGGGAGGGCTGCTGGCCTCTTGGAGCCGACAGACTTCTCAGACCGGGATTCTGGTGCCTTCGATGCCATGAGGAAGGTCATGCCTTCTAAGATCACTACCTCTTCGGATCTTTCTTCCCCTCCCCCTAAAGGGCCATGTTCTGTCTCTTCCCCACAGGTCCCTACCAAGCGTCGAGACCCAGAGCCTCAGGTATCCCCATTGGGCGGCCCCTCCTCTACAGGGACTTCCTAGGTACTTCATCAGTGGGAGCGTCCGTTGAAGAGACTGTGCAAGAGGAGTCACTTGGATTCCCCACAGGAATCCCTGATATCGGACACCAACTTGGAGGAATAAGAAGGGTCCCTACGATCCCCATCAAAGGATGTCTCCTTTGCAGACATATTGGAGATCTTAAGGCAGAGGGGTGATTGGCATTCCCTTGCACCTACTGAGGATGAGTCTGAATTCCTGTAGGCCTTTGGGTCTCGACCATCCACCTCCTGGGTTATTCCTCCCTTCGAACTAATTGATTTATCTGCTCGAAGGGCGTGGGAGTCCCGTGATTCAGTGGAACTAGTCCCTCGGAGGCCCAACAAGTTCATTACTTCCCCTGCTGACAAGGCCTTTCTTACCAAGGGAGTCCCGGTTGATGCCATGGTGGTGGCGGCAGCCACCAAGAAAGAGATGTCTGAAACCTCTTCTTCTGTCCATCCTCCTAATAGGGATTCTAGGATGATGGACAGGTATGGGAAATGCTTATTTAGTTCTGTGGCATTTTCCATGAGATCGCTCAACTACCTAACCCACTTACCCGCCTTCAACGAGATCTACTTAGAGCTGGGAGATACTCTACAGGGTAACACAGCTGATGCAGTTTCTGAGAAAGTGACTGCACAACTCAACACCCTCAATTCTATAGTCTACTCATCCATGCGGCTCATTTCTTATGCCGCCGATGGATCGAGTAGGGCAGCAGGTTCAGCGATAGCTCTTCGGAGACCGTCCTGGATGCTCCTTTGCAGAAGCCTTCAAGTCTTCCTTCGTCAATACCCCATTCGATGGTTCCGCCTTGTTCGGACCTAAAGTTAAGGAGACTCTTACTAGGTGTGAACAAGAAGGAAAGACTCTGCTGTAGGAGTCTGTTTTTCCACTCCAACTAGACCATACCCTAAAGGGTAACGAAGTGGAAAAATGTGGTTTCCAAAGCCCCAAGGAGCTTTCCAGAACACACCTACTGATACCCCCTCTAGGGGCAGATGAGGGAGTAAAAATGGAAGACTCCGCCCAAACAGCAGAGGGGGTCCACAAAATTAGGGTGACAAGGAGCAGTTCTGCGGTAAGCCCTATCAGCGTTCCTGAAAGGAAGCACGGCTGTCCTGCTCTGGAGGTAGTCTGGGGTCGCTTGGCTTTATACCCAAATGCCTGGCTAAACATTACAATGGATTCTTGGGTAAAAAGCATCATTTCCAGAGGTTACTACATTCCCTTTACAAAATTCCCTCCCATGTGTACAAGTATTCCAGACATTCCACCCAGTCTGCGAAAACTAGCAGCCATAGAGATTCAAAACCTGCTAGACGAGTCATCCAGCCAGTCCCGGCGGACCAGATAGGATCCGGAACTTATTCAAGGTTCTTTTTAGTTCCAAAGAAAACAGGGGACTGGAGGCCCATATTAGACCTCAGCAAACTCAACACCTTCATCAAGAAGGAAAAGTTCCAGATGGTCATGCTTCAATCGATACTTCCGTTTCTAGAAATGGGCGATTGGATGTGCTCTATTGATCTCAAGGATGCTTACTACCACATCAAAATAGCCAGATCATCCAGAGATCACTTGCGTTTCCGGCTGGGGGCCAGTCATTACCAATTCAGAGCCCTGCCCTTTGGTCTCACCACAGCCCCCAGAGTGTTCAACAAATGCATGGCAGTGGTCACGGCTCACCTGAGACGCTTAGGATTCCGGGTGTTTCCATATCTGGACGACTGGCTCCTCACCGCCACCTCCAGGCATCAACTAATTCAGGCAAGAGACTACACTATCAACCTGTGTTCCCAGTTGGGCATAACCTTAAACTTCAAAAAATCTGCGTTATCGCCATCACAACGTATTACCTTTATAGGAGCAGAGCTAGACACTGTCGATTCAAGGATCAGGTTGCCTCAAACAAGAATCTTATCCCTAAGAAGTCAGTTGTCCAGTCTGTTGACCCAGAACAAAGCTCCTACATCCCAGATATAGAAGCTGTTAGGCACAATGGCAGTGACGCTAATAGCAGTCCCGTTGGGACGCATGCACATGCGGATACTCCAGTGGTTACTCTTCACACAATGGTCTTACCAACAACTGCCTGTGTCGCATGAGATTCTGTTAGCAAATCTTTGCAAGAAGGATCTCAGTTGGTGGCTGAACAGCGAGCAGATAGTCTGACGTCCCCTTGTTCTCCCCCAACCCACAGCCACAGTGGCCACAGATGCTTCCCTGATAGGGTGGGGGGGGGGGCTATTTCATGAAAAGACTGTCCAAGGTATTTGGTCGAGCATGGAATCACATTTGCATATAAATGTCCTGGAGCTGAGAGCGGTGTTCCTGGCATTGCAGCACTTTCGCGACTGTCTTCCTTCAGGGACAATTGCAATTCAGACTGACAACATGTCAGTAGTCTGGTACATCAGTAAGCAAGGGGGAACCAGATCGTTTCCCTTATGCCGAGAGGCCCTAAGAATTTGGCATTGGGCTGTATCCACCAGGCGCTTTCTGATAGCAACGCACATCCCGGGGTCATCCAACATGATAGCGGACAAACTGAGCGGGGCCATCCTGTTGCCTCACGAGTGGTCCCTCAAACAGGTGGCAGACAAGATTTTCTGCAGGTGGGGCCAGCCTTGCTACGATCTGTTTGCATCTCTGATGAATGCCAAATGCAGAAGCTACTTTGCCCTTTATCCCCCACCGGGGAGCAACCCGAGGGACACGCTTGTACACGATTGGCCCCCGGGCCTCCTGTATGCCTTCCCGCCAATTCCACTAATTCCCAAGTTCATACAGAAAGCCAAAAGTCTGGGAAGGACTCTTATTCTGATGGCCCCATCTTGACCTCGTCAGATTTGGTTCCCCTTCCTACAGAAGTTTCAAGTGGAAGATCCATGGGTTCTGGACCCAGTGCCAGACCTGACTCATTCGTCGGGAGTTCTTCATCCCTCCCTCATCTCCCTAAAACTAACAGCTTGGCTGCTCCAATTCCCATATTAGCCAGGTCTCAAGATTTGTCTCCCGCGGTCCAACATATTATAATTTCCTCTCATAAACTGTCAACCAGGAAGCTATATAATAGCAAATGGAAACGATTTGTTCACTGGGCTTCTCACCACGACGTTGACCCATATGTTGCGCCTGTTCATACCATATTAGAGTTCTTGTCCTCCTTGTTCTATGATGGTGCAGCAGCTGCCACCATAAGGGTTCAATTGGCTGCCATTTCCAACTTTCATGTAGGGTTTAACTGATCTAACATCATGTCCCACAGACTATGTAAAGCCTTTTTGAAAGGGACCCACCATCTCAGACCACCTATCAGACACCCTGTTTCTCTCTGGAATTTGAATCTTGTTTTATCCCAATTGATGCTTACCCCCTTCGAACCCGCATCATCTTGTGATTTGAAGTTTCTGTCTTGGAAAACAATATTTCTGGTTACATCTGCGCGTAGGGTCTCTGACCTCCAAACTCCATCTTTCAGGCCCCCCATATTTGATCTTCCACCCTGATAAGGGTATCCCTCAGGACAAATCCTACCTTTCTTCCTAAGGTCTGCTCCGAAAGTAACTTAAATCAGTCCATTGATCTCCCAACTTTTTTTAGACATAATACCAACAGACTGGAGTATATGTTACACCAGCTTGATGTTCACAGACAGTTGAGATTCTACTTGGACAGAACGAAAGATTTCAGGCAATCTGATCAACTTTGTCTCCTACGCAGAGAACAAGAAGGGTTCTGCAGTATCAAAAGTCACATTATCTAAGTGGCTTTCTGTTGCATTAAATTCATTTATTCCTCCACTATTCGGCCATTACAGACTAATGTCAAAGCTCATTCTACCCGGGCTGGTTCTACATCATTAGCTCATGCAGCTTGTTTACCCTTTGATATCATCTTTGCAGCTGCTACTTGGTCCAAACCTCACAGGTTTATCACTCATTACAAAGTGGACAGGGCCTCCAGGGACAGGGCTTCTTTTGGTTCCACTGTGCTCAGGAATGTTCTCCCTTGAGCCACCCAGGCTTAGGGTGCTTGGGACGCTACCCACGTGTCAGAATAAAACGGCGAGATAGAACGACATCACATAAAGAAGTTATGTTCTTACCATAACGTTCCATGTGAGTTGTTCATCTCTCCTTTTTGTTCTTACATTCCCTCCCACATTCCCCCTCCTGGTGAGAAGAACGGTTGTCTTGGTAGATTGGTTGGTCTTGTCAGCCTGTCTTCTTAAGACAGACTGTTTTCCTTTCTACAAATCTAGAGGTACCGCAGTGCTTATTTTTTTAGGCGGTCTTCGGGTGCAGCATACTAGATCTGGTGTTTACAGTAGAGCATCATGGGATATATTCTGGGTCTCGAGCTTCTCTGAGAGTTTGAGCTTGAAAAGCGGCCGACTCTGAGCCGAGGGATCTGCTCCAAACCCACGTGTAAGAACAAAAAGGCAAGATGAACAACTCGCATGGAACGTTATGGTAAGAACATAACTTCTTTTTTTATACATTTGTTTGGAAGTGTCTCCACCACTATTTTATGTGCCTGCTAGAGTGCAGAAAACATTTCCAGGGGTAGCTGAAGGGGGCTGGAGATATGGAAGGGTAAGAGGAAAGTGGGTGTCGTAGGCCTCAAGTGTCCTGATTTGCCTGCTATGCTGTTATCTCACAAAAAATTGCTCCCATTCCATCTAACTGATACTGTGGCTAAGAGTTTCAAAACTGAAAGGAAAGAGTGCTTTGCAAGACTTTCTGCTTTGGCTTCGCTTTCAGTTTGATTTTGTTTAAATAGTACCCCACACACTGATATCACTGTTTGAAATTTAGTTGTATTTGTGCATTTCATTGGTCTGTAACTGTGGGAAATTGTGTACATTTTATAAGAGATGTGCTTCGCTAGATCCACTGAGTCTGCATGTTAAGCAAAACATCAGTTAGGTGTTTTAACTTGTTTTTGGATTTTGGTTGGAGCAGTTGAATGATGCTGCAGAGTAAGGAGCTGTAAATTGGTTCTTGGATGCTGTATTTGTTGCCAGTTGGTTGTGGTGTGCTGTGGCAGAGTGGAGCAGCTCTAGCTGCAGACATCTGTTTGGGTGATGCAGCTGAAAGCAGAGACAAGAATAGATTATCTGACTGACTGGATTAAGTACTGAATTATCAGAAAATGGATGAAAAACACTGAGCTAAAACGGGTAATATATATATGTTATGCGGGTCCTTGCAACAGATTGGCAAATATTTACAATAATCAGTAAATGTATAAATACAGATGTAGTTCATAATGAAGTGTTCATAATAAGCTAATACTAGAGTAAGAAGGCATGAAAATGAGTGGCATTCAGCAGTACTGGAGATGTTTGTATACTTCACAACTAATTGCTGCTGGACTTCTTTTATTCAGATGTCAGCGATTTTCAACAGGCATCTCTACTGCCTGAAGTGGAATTTTGATAAAACCAGAGTGAATTATTGAAAGGTTTTCAACATGTGGGCTTTTAAATGTTACCAAAGAGGAAGAAAGCTTATTTTACATGGGTCATGCTTACAAATTGTCATTGGTGGTAGGGAGTTTTTGGTTCATAGATTTAGGGTTTTTTTCCCAGTAATAAGTAGCTGCAGTTGGTATCTTTTTTTTTTTTTGGGAAGCGGTCAGGTTGAATGTCAAATGTGAGGAGTGTTGAATTATCATTAATGTATGTTATTGGGACACTATGGTGTATGTCTGAAGCAGCTGATCTGCATTACTGCTTGCTATTATGTCTTTCAGTTATTTCACAAGACATCAAAAATGTACCCAGAAGCTGACTGTCTTGGGGGGGGGGGGGTCAAGCTGTGCCCACAGAGCAGTTCTGAGATTGTTTTCACCTAATGTGATAATGGGACTGTCTGTGTGTTTGAAAGCAGCAATCTAAATTACATTACACTACTGTGGCCAATATTTGTGACATTTTCACAGCCAAAGGTGCTATAACTTTTCAGGTGGGGCACATTCCACTGGGAAGATGTATGTAACAAAAGAACTAATATTAATGCTTGCTGTGTTTTAGTAACACAAGAGAGAGATAGACCATGTTTTGGCATTCAAATTGTTGCTTTATTTGTATATATTCACAGTATAATTGTCTTCTAAACGTCATGCTTCTGAATGATTTGGCCCTCATGGGCCCTAGTGGTCATTTTTGTTTGAAACCTCTGCCTAGCTATTACTGAGTATGATCTTGTTGCTGTAGTATCGTAATCTCACAGTAATAATTGTCTTGCAAGTGGTGAGTGTGCTGATCTTATGTGGCCATTGTAGTAATTTCAGTTTGACATCTTTGCCAAGTTGACAAGCAGATTTGAATATACATATTTTATGCCACTTGGATGTCCCTGCTCATGTATGATTTTAATATCTTTTGTCCCTGATTATCTTATGTGGAGGTTGAGAGGTATGATGAGTATATGTTTACTGGGGCTTGTCATTGGAGCCATTTAGACATTATTTACAAAACTTGGTAAAAGTAATATTCAGTAGATAATGTACAACTTCATCCAGTATTGTTTCTGCTCAGTATCACTCTAGAAAGCATTGCCTGCCTCATTGTAGAGTTGCTTTATATATTACTAGCTGTGAAGTTAATAAAAAAATTTGGAAATCCAAGAGGGTCTCAGTTTTGAAAGATTTGAGAAAAATGGTAATGCGTATATACATGCATGAACAAGCACACACATTTGAATAAATCATGTGTATTTATGGTGTCTATATTATAACCTCAAAGGTTTAATACTTCGAATGCATAAAGATCGAACTTTATGCATCGAAGTATTAAACCCTCAAACCCTAATAAAAAAAATATTAAAACAAAAAATAAAACTAAAGCATTTACGCAGGGGGGCAAGCCCCCCTGCACCCCCCCACACCCCCGCTACTTAAATGTACCAACTCTGAGATTGCACAATATTGAAGTAAACGGAAATCTCCCCTTATAGAGATGTCTGTTTAAACGTGCAATGCGCGCTTTTGGTAATCTCGTGTTTGTGAATGAAATACTCAAACTTGTGGGTGACACAAAAAGTCTAAAAAAGCTGGTAACACACTTATTCAAAGTGCAAAAAAGCCAGCAGCTTATTGCACGAGCACGTATAGGTCCATAGGTGTTTACTAGGCTAACGACTACAAAGGCCTTTTTAAGCCTAGCCATGCATCCCAAATCTCTGACAAGTTCTGATACCCTTGCAGGTATAAGTAAGGGATTGGGAGATGAAACATTTACAAGCTAGGGCCTGGGAGATGAACCATTTACAGGTTGCCTGTGTCCATTAGAGACATATGTGCCAAACCAGGGAAGAATTTCCTGTTCCCCATAGGGTTGTCCAGGTTGCACTTGAATTGTGTTAGGGAGGAACTCTGCTTCACATGGATGGAGAACGTGTTTCAGAGACAGGGAAAACTCTGTGATTCATACCTGTCTCTCCAGCAGCTCCTGTTTGTCACAGACAAGGTTTAAGTCTTAAAATGGGTAATTATGGTGCTGTTTGTTTTGTGGCTATTGAGGAGGTCCATCAGAGTGAGGTCTGACAATGCCCTGTATGTTTGATGTAGATCTCTCCTCAAAAGCCTGTAGGAGGCAATACAGAGAGAGAGCCTTGAGGTGGTCTGTATAGGACATTTTACTTAAGCCGTGTATTCTTTTAGTGAGGAACCTCTGGACATTGCAATTGTTGGATATGCCTGGCTAGGTACATACCAAAGGTGGCAGTGTACTCCATGATTGGTCTGATGAATGCTGAATACAATGGAACAATGACTTCCTTGGACTTGGATGCCATACCTTTGTTTGTAAGTTGCCCAGCATAGAAGGATTTCCTCACTGCTGTAGGCACATGATTGTCAAATGCTAGATTACTATCTGTTTGTGTCCCTAAGTCCCCGACTACTGGGTCAACTCTAAGGGGTGTGTTGTCAATATGATAGTTACCAGGGGTGGATGATTTCCCAAAAGATACTGTTATGCATTTCCTGGCATTTACTTTTAATCCATGGCTCAGGCACCTGTTTGTCTGTGTTGGCCCCTCCTGGAGAACATTTGTGTCTGTGTGGGATTCAATGACTGCTCCTAATTTGCAATCATCTGCACATTTAGTGAGCCAGAGACCACTGACATTGGCCTTGACTTCAGAGAAGTAAATGAAAAAAAGGAGCAGTCCAAAGACTGATCCCTGAGAGAGACTGCTTGTGACTGGTTTATTTGTAGAGGTGGACTTCCCAATTCTAACTTCTGAGTCCTGTCTGTGAGCCAGTTGGCCATCTATCGGGTGGCATATGAGTTTGTACCTAACTTTTTGAGTTTGTCAACAATGCCCAGGTGGGGTATTGTGTCATATACCTTAGCCAGGTCAAGATAGGCAGTGTGAACCATTTTGCCCTCATCCATTGCTTTGGTGACCTTAAAGAAGTCCACCAGATTCAGTAGGCATGATCTGCCCTTGATGAAACCAAACTGGGTTAGGTCCAGTGTCTGGAGGTTTACTGTATCACTATTGATCATTTCCATGACTATTTTTCCGTGGCTTTACATGTAAGACTAGTGAGACTTGTAGGTCTCTAGATGGCCCACCTTTGTGCAGAGGGATGACTGTTGCTGCACTCCATTCATGCAGCATGAAGCCTATAGTTAAATAGCAATTCCAGAGGCCCTGATAGGTCATGTTTTATGCTGTTTAGAAGGCATCCTAGGATATTGTCTGGGTGCATTGATGCAGTGTTCTTGGCCTTAGAGCATTAAGGACCTATTCCCTAGTGATAGCAGAGGTGGTTTATATTAGATGGTACTTCCTGAGGGAAGGTTGAGGGGAAGAGGGGGGTAAAGTTGGAGCTGAATTTATTGGCCAGTAGGTTTCCTATATCTTCTGGCTCAGTGTAGATGGCTCCATTTACAATAAGCTCTGCACACAATTGTGTATTGCCTTTAAGGTTATGGACATAGCTAAAGAATGCCTTGCGGTTGCCCATGGCCTTGGGAGGTCAGATTCACCTCAAATTTGGTTTTGGTAGACTTTGTCCTCTGGAATTTTTTTTAGTTTGAAAGTGCTTTTGTCCTGTTGGGTGCTGCGCCTCCTGATTTTTGCCATGATTTTCTTCCTTCTGTTATACAGCCTATTGATTTTGTGATTCCACCAGGGTGGCTTGTTGTTTGAGTTAGTTCTGTACTTCTTCCTGGTGGGTACAGCTGCCTCTATGCAGGTATTAATATGCTTGCACAGGGTTTCTGTGAAAAGTTCTGCATAGGCAGCAGTGTTCTCAGTGTTTATGGGGGCTTGAAATTCTGCCAGGTTGTTACTTAATAGCAGGCGTTAAGCCTTAGAGTAGTTTGTGAATATTCCAGGTTTTGTTTTTACTTCAAAGGAGGCCATTTTATGGTCTGTCCTTACCAAGGAAGATATTACAGTAAGGGGTGTGCAGTAGTTTCCCATATTATTGAGGACCAGATCCAGTATGGCTGCACCCCTGGTTGGTGTATTGACTATTTGGCTCAGGGAGTTGTTTACAAAATCCAGGAATCTCTGTGCCTGTACATTTGGCGTCCTATAGGATTCCCAGTTAATAGCGGGGTAAAGTCACCCATGAAAATGGTATTGGGTTGGATGGTTAGTGTTTATAGTAAGTTTCAATACATTGTATGGGTTTCTTGGGTCATACAGGGGGGACGTATAGCTGACAGTACAGTAAGGACTGTGTTTTCACCCTTTCCCTGCTGTAGTTCAGTCTCAAAGTTGGTATATATAAGGTGCATGTGCTTTTGCCCCCCATGCAATAGAATGTGTCTGAAGTTTTTTGATGTTTTGCAGTCGATCTTCTGGGATTCGAAATTACAAGCATTCAACATAATGAATATATTATGTGTATATACAGAGAGAGAAAAAAGTGTATTCAATAATCCCAACCCACAAAATAAAAATTTTAATCGAAACCTACCACCCAAAAAAAAGAACACCCTGAGCTTAACTTCTCCAAAATAACATGAAGTACCCAAACCCACATAGAACTAATTGCAGAAAAAAGTCTTTTTTTTTATTTATTTTCTTTGATGGGTCTTGTCCCAAGCTATGAAAAATTGCTATTGGACATACTTTTCTGTGAAGAGCTGTGCTTTTAGAGGTAAGGGTTTTTTTGGAAGGTAAGATTGGGTTTGGGGCCAGGGGTTTACTCCCCTGTAACATCTTATTTATGTGTGCTAACCCTAACCCTATCCCTGCCACTCACCCTAGTCCAGCATCTTATATTCTGTATCTATGTAGTGAATGCAACTGTCTTGTGTAGTGGTACTGTACAGGAAAGGGTTTTTCAGAAGTATGCATGCATACAAGTTAATCTATTCCCCTACTCTAACCCTAGCTCTCAGTCGCACATCACACTCCCATCCGTAATATCAATCCACTTGCCTATGTTGGTAAAACACATGTTCAGTAAAATAACACCACAGTTCATTCTTTTGAGCAAATGAACATTCAGCAAATTGAAATACTTACTAGCTATATGTGTGTGTGTGTGTGTGTGTGTGT
Organism: Protopterus annectens; assembly: GCF_019279795.1. NCBI lineage: Eukaryota > Metazoa > Chordata > Ceratodontiformes > Protopteridae > Protopterus > Protopterus annectens. The sequence continues at coordinate 1,742,122,213 of NC_056735.1, forward strand.
GTGTATATATATATATATATATATATATATATATATATATATATATATATATATATATATATTTAGATGTGCATATGTGCGTATGTTTGTGTGCTTTTCAAGGCTGCGCTTCCTGGCCTGTTTGTTTGCTATTGTATAGGACTTAATTTTTGTCTTTCCACATTATTTGCACACACTTGCCTTCTTTTGGCCCAGTTCATTGATTGTTGTTGGACAGAAAAAGTCATTCTGCACAAGTGGAACCCACTATGTTTGCCCTTGCTGTACTTCCCTACCCCATATTCCCACCCACCCATCTCTACTTTAAACTTGCAATCTTTGCCAACCTCAAAGCTCAACCAATCCCAGTCTGTAATACCTGCACACACAATCTATTTGCAGTCCCTCCCTTGCTTCATTTAATACTCTCTCCACTGTCCAACTTGCCCTTCTGTACTGTATATCATAACATACTCCTTGCCATCTTACTTACCAACACTTCATGGTTTCTCTACATCCTTCTGTATCCTTAAACTTGTCAAAATAACAGCCTACAACTAACCACCATACTACCAATATCCACGCTGACTCTGACTTGTCTTGCTACTCACCCACTTAACATCTTTACCTTCACGCTTTCACACAACCCATCACCTTCATCCTAATTGTACTGTCCAGCATACTGCAACATACTCTACCCTTAATTCACCCAAGATAGCATCCACTTTATACTGTCCCAATACCAAAGACATTTTCAAAACCCAACGCACACACATACAAATCCATAATTCATAAGCTAAAGTTAAAACAAAATGTTTACCCTACAACCTACATATCTCACCCAAACTAAAAGTCAGTTGTGACATCCATCCAAACCCTGGATTTGTTACATCCCCACAAGCTTTTACCTCTACACCCCCAACAAACTACACCACTCCAATGCAACATGACACTACTTGTTCTTCCCTTAACATTACACACAAGTATTAGATGCATCTACAATAAAATACCACAGTTCCATACCTGGCTTAACCTACATGCTCCAGATATAGTAGTACTAAATAAAACCTGGCTGAAGAAAACGGAAGATAATAAAAGTATACCCCTAACTGTTATGTAGTAAGAACAGACAGACAAAATTAAAGGACCGGTGGAGTTGCAAAAATTCTCTGCATCTTACCCTTTCATCACTAAATTCTCCTTAATTTGTAAAGGCAGAACTTCTCATATCTTCCCTCAAACGCAACCAAAACTAGACTTTCTCCATCATAGATGGTTATTTGACACCTATACAGAAGATGAGTTCTGATGGGTCTCGTCCAACATCTCCCAAGAAAAATACATACTGGGTGATTTTAATATTGATTGGCTGTCACTCTTTCTTCTGACCCACCTAACCAATCAATAAATCTCTTTAATCTTCTGCAGCTGATCACCACTCCCACCTGTATAATAAAAATAACACTAAGGGAACATTAATCAACTGGATTCTTACCTATGTGCCTCATAAAATCTTTACTTCTGGTACCCTTCCAAATACACTGTGATCATCTCCCTGCCTGTGTAATAAGAAAGTAAGCTAACATTCAAAATCAGCCACATTTCAACATAGCATATAACCTCACACATTTCAACAAAGATTCCTTTATCTCCTCTCTAAAATTGTGTAATTCTAATGTTCTAACATACATTCCACTGGATAACACAGTAGCTCTTTTTAATTCTGCTTTCTTGAACATCCTAAATTAACTTGCTCCACAGAAAAAATCCTGCCCCCTGGTTGTCTTGACATATAAAACACCTTATGAAGCTTAGAGGTGGAGCCTGGAATACATGGCTATCCAATGAAACACTAACAAGTCTCCAAATATTGAGAGAGATGAGAAACCAAACTAAAACTTAAGTTAGATAAAAAATATATTACACTCATAGGTCTTAATCTCTTAAGAGGTCAATGTGGAACACAGACCCTGATAATGTGTGCCAAACAGGCAAAATGTGGCACACCCTATTTTCACACTTCGTGAAAACACACCATTTCCACGGTGCCAAACTGAAGTGGTCTTTCATGGAGCACTCCCAAACAAAGGACATGTGTGTACAGGCTACCCTCAATTGTCATCACTCACAAAGAGTGCTGTCAAGACATGTTGAGAAAGGACCGTTAATTTTCAGTGAGCTTTTTAAAGTGCTGAAAGTCTGCTTAGTTCAACATTGCCAGCATTATTTGGTGTTTAAATGTTTTTGTCTTATGTTTGTATTTCATGCCTGTTGCTTTAAAACTAGTACAAAATGGCCTGTCACATCCTGACAGTTCTATTGTAGAAATGAAGGCAACAAATCCATCACTGCTGGGCTGGAAGAGAGCACCCCAAACCAATGGTTACTGCTGTCATAAGACCTGGATTTTATCTGACGGTCAGTAGCCAAAAAAAAAAATTAACAGTTGAATATAAAATATGAATTACAAATATCCGTATAATAGCAAATTGTATTCAGGAGTGTTTAAAAAAGTAAGGAATTAAATTCTAGATGCAGGCAACCAAGTTTGTTCCACAGATATAGCAAATGTTTGTTATATTTTTTTTTTCCAGCAAAACAAGAAACTTGTTAAAAAAATCACTTTTGTGTGAATCCGTATGTATATGTTGCATGCTTGCTTCTCATCAGTATGTGAAATGATGAGCATGCTTGGTGTGAGTTGTACATATCTCTTTAACTGCTTAACTGATAACTATAGATCAGCAGTTAAGAATGATGTATGTAATAAGGCAACTACAGTTAAGGTCAGTTTGGCAAAAACATCTGCCTTTATTGGCTGAGTGCTCTTATAGAAAGGGCCAGACATATGGTATGAGGTGTGTTTTAATGCAAGGAAGATAAAGTACAAGAGGGAAGAAAATGGCTCAGTGCTGTAAATTTTAAGTCATGCAGTCTTGTCTTATGGGATTTCTGCCTGTTTGCTCATTTCCCACAGAGGACAGAAATACTGTCTTAAGAGTTGCCTATGGCCAATCCCATAGACAAACCTAATCTGTTATGTCAGAGTCCTCCAAAAATATTTTTATTTATTTTATTTTATTTTACATTTGTTGACCGGGATGGTCCGACTGGATACATGTCCATTTTCAGTGGAGGCCCGGGGAGAAAAGCTCCACATAGGAAAAAGTTACACATTCATTTACATACATTTCCTAATACAAATACACAAAAAATACTTCACAATTGTTTTAGATACACTTGGCTACCATGTGGTTAGATAACAGTTCACAGGGTCCAACTCATTTCTCTGATGTGTCCTTTTTGCCTGTGATGTGTACAGAGAGAGATGAGATGTATTTTTGTTTTGTGGAAGCTCTACTGTATTTTTCAGGATAGCGAAAGCAGAGCAACAAAAAAATGCAGTGAAATAGTACGGAAGTAAATTTGTATTTTACACAAACTGTGAACTATATTCAGCTAAAAATGTTCATTATATCAGAGTTTAGTTTACACTAGATAGTGGGTAAAAAGACTCACTGCATTTTTCATTTGAATTATTCCTTTGCTATGGAAAGTGTTAGTTTGTAATATCTGAGAATGCATATTCATATTTCTTCTTGCCTTCGTCATTGCAAATATGTATTAACAGCACCTAGACAGCAACTCTCTGCTTGACGGGAAATTAGATTTCTGGTGTCAGACCCAACTACAAATATTTTTCTTAAGGCAGCACATTAGCACTCTGCTTTGTAAATGTTGAATCTCCCATTATCAGTTGGCTTACATCAGCAAAAACTTGGTGATATAGCTAATTGTCTAATTTATTGATTAACAATCCCTGCGTAACATTCCTTGATATATACTTTCGCAGAGGCACAAAAACTGTCACCCGGAAGTCTCTCATTATTTTTCCACTTCTCTTGGTTGGCTTGCTTTGCATCAGTAATCAACCTTTGATTGGCTCATAATACCTGTATGCTGATTAGCTATTTTCATGGTATATGGGCCAATCAGAATGTGCAAAGCAGAACCAACACTCTTAATGTGGAACAGCGGAACTTTGTGATTCCTGTGTCCTAAATGTGGCACGTTCCGCATAATCAGAGCACTTGGCAGCTCAGAATACACTGACCTGTAATATAAAAACTGCAAAAATCTGAAAACATTCTGGCTGTCTTTAAACCAGCCACTCAATCCTGACCACACCACTCAACCATATCCTATACATAACACTAACAGCAACTCTACCAAGTGTGCTGATGCTTTCAACTTTCATTTCATTTAAGTCCGTGTCATGACTATAAAAATTCCCTGAATACCAACAATTAGACAGCAGCATCACCACAAACTATTCACCTTCATAACTGCTCTTCCAACCATTCCTCACTACTTACATAAAAAGCATTACTTAAACTGAAAACCAACCCCTTAGCTCCTGACAACCTACCTCAACAAGATGTTGGTCAGTCCAGTATATCATATTCTGTTATTAGTGATTATATACCGATGGATTCCCTGGATGAACTGCCTTCTATTTTCTCTCCGAGAAGAGATGATATACATAGGCTACAGTCCGAAATGGCTATAATGAAGGGTGAGCTAACCCGTTTAATTGAGCTTGTTACACAAACCAATGCAAAATTAGCGAGTGGAGAAACGCGGAACCGGATGCCACTTCAGAAGGAACAGGAAACCGCAAGTACAGCGTGTACGATACCGAATGCGCAAGTAGTCAAGGGTGTAGGAAGAAGACGGGCCTCTAATGGATCTACCAACAGCTCGGGAGCAGCTAGGACAGAGCGGAATGAGATGGTGGGATCGGAGGACGAACAGTACAATATTTCGGGGGCCAGACCCAAAAGAACTGTACCCAAGCGGACTTGCGCCATGACAGCGCAAAATAAAGGAAACAAAGGTACTGTTATAAACAAACAGTCTGCGTTTGTTAATCATGACAAGCGTTTTACACTTGACAATTTTTTGGACAGTAATTTTAATTTTGAACGGAGCAACCAGCGACATTATTCCTATGGGGGTAATGAACGCAATGACACCGAAAATATGATGCTTAAGGATTATATAGTTCTGTTTGGTAAGAAATTAAAAATGTTAAAGACCTTACAACTTGATAACGCTTATTTAAAAAGGTGTATTGATGTAAAAGTGGTCCCAATGGGGCTCAGGTTTTTCAAGAGACCCATGGGTATACAAATGGAACATGAGCAATTATCTGAATGTTGTGAAATGTTTGACAATTTTGGTTACACGTTTATGAAGTATATAATTGCCAGTAATGACAAAAGAATTTGTGTGTTAATGACAGAAATAGAAGAGATGGATCATATTATTACTTCTGATTTATTATTTGAAGAAAATGTATCCAGTTTTAATGCACAATTTACATGGGTGGAAAAACAGATAAATACGCAAATGGATAGAAAGTGTAAAAAATTAAAACGTGACATAATGCAATATGAAAAAGGAACAGCTTACAATTTTGAGTCTAAAAAGGACAGAACAGGTAATACTGGAGAACTATATAAAATAAACAGAGGGCATCAAGGTAAAGGAGGAGTAGCCAGGTATAACAATATGAGGAGAGGAAGAGATACAAACCAGAATTTTTTAGAGGAGGACTGGTCAAAAGATCCAGCACAGGAAAGAGGGACAGGGTTCAACAAAAGATACCCACAATACAACAGGACATGTTAATCCCTATTAGTTATACAGTACGAAACAATGAAGAACAAATAACAAAATTTAGTAACATTCATTACAGATGGAAAGAATTCAGTATTTATAATTATACGAGTTTGAATGTTAATAGGGACATGTTCAGTTTATTAGCTAAGGGTATGAAATATATACCAAATAATGATGGCAATTTAGTTAATTATGTGATAGATTTTAAAAAATATCTAAGAAAGTTAAATTTAGCAGTACATTTTGGAGGGAAAGAAATGACAAGTACGGATATATTCAAGAAACCCAGTAGGTATACACCTCCATTAAATAATGTATTAGCAACGTACGAAAGGATGGTAGTAAAGGAAATATACAATAGTTTCAACAATAAAAAATCTTATATTACAAATCTTACTAGGAATGAGGTTAAGATCTTGCAGGAACTACAAAAGGACAATAAAATACGAATAATGAAGCCTGATAAAGGCGGTGGGGTTGTACTATATTATACAGAAGATTACAACAATAAAATAATGAATATTTTGTTAAATTCTGGGAATTATATAGTCACCTCACTTAATGAAGTCAATATAGCTTATCATAAAATTAATTTGATCATAGAAGATTTATTAATAGATAATAGAATTGATATGAATATGTACAATTATGTGAAAATTGAGTATCCTATTTTAGGAACTATAGTAGGTATACCCAAGGTTCACAAAAATATCCAGGAACCTCCATTTAGACCCATTATTTCTGGAAGCAATTCCAAAACCTTTGAAATGGGGAAAGTAGTTGATGGATGGTTAAAAGGGATATATGCTTACATTCCGCATATAGTTCGGGATTCGTGGGATTTTCTTTCTAGACTTAAAGATGAGCTTATAAGTGACAATTGCCTTTTGGTAACAATTGACATAGTTGACTTATTTTCTTGTATACCTCAGGAGGAAGGACTAGAAAGATTTGAAGAAAGTATCTGCAAATATAGTAAATTAACTTGGGATAAAATAAAGGTTATCATGGTGTTCATGGAAGTAGTGTTGAAGAACAATTTCATCATGTTTCAGGGTGAATATTATAGGCAAAACAAGGGGGTAGCCATGGGTGCGGCATGTGCCCCCATGTTTGCCAATCTGTTCTTATTGAATTGGGAAGAAGAATATATTTTGGGAACAGAATGGAATAAATATATAAAAAGTTATCTCAGATTCTTGGATGACGTGTTCTTTATATGGGAAGGTAGTGAGGAACACCTACTTGAATTTACCAAGTACCTCAATAGTAGAAATGAGTATTTAAGGTTCACTACAAATATGAATAGAAAGAGCATAGCATACTTGGATACAAGAGTAACTATAGAGGGAAAGAAGTTTAAGTCTAACCTTTATAGAAAGGACACTTTTAGTAACGACTATCTTGAGTATAATAGTTGCCATCCACAGTATCAGAAAAAAAGTATTATTAAAGGGCAATGTATTAGAGCGGCGAGGATGACTTCTAGTTATGAAGATGTAATAAAGGAATTAAATTACATAGCCGCTATGTTTATAGATAGAGGATACCCTAAATGGATGGTGTATGATACAGTAAATTATGTCACATATGAGTGGGGTAAAAAGTATAAACCTATTTTGGGTAACAATGATGGTATAGGAATTGTAAATATAGTGAATAAGGAATATAGGAGAGCTTGTGTTATACAATATGCGCCATCAGTAAGTAAATATAAAAACATAATAGCTAAAAACTGGAATATTATAGAAACTGATGATAACATTCATAAAATGTTAGGCCCTAGACCTGTATTTGTGTACAGAAATGGACAAAATTTGAAAAGTAGGTTAAAAAATATGATAGATGATCTGGGTAGGAGAGATGGTAGTACTACAAAGTGCGGATCTTGCAACCAGTGTCAGTTTATTATGGAAGATAGCAGTGTGACATTGGACAACATCTACAAAACCACAGTAAGGTTTAGGAAAGGGAATTGTAGAACCAAGAATGTCATATATTTAGCAGTATGTTTAACATGTTCATGTTACTATGTAGGAATGACTTCTAGGTGTCTAAAAAACAGAATTTATGAGCATTACTATAGAATAAAGAAAAAAGATGAAAATAACGCATTATGGAGACATTGTATGGCCAGTAAAGAGTGTAGAAAATTTAAGTTTGGAATTTTAGAACAAGTAAAGGTTAATCCCAGGGGAGGGAATATAAAGGAAAAATTATTAGAGAAAGAAACTAGATGGCAAATCAAATTGAATGCATCCGAGTACCCTGGGTTAAATGATTACATTTCTATAAAAGCTATTTTATAAAGGGTACATGTAAATAGAAAAATATAAGAATGCAATTAATTATCACATAGGGTTAGGGTATTATTAATGTCTGAATACAAAATGTACATAATGTATATTATGAATTCAGGTTACCTATAGAGATACATATACAGGATTGAATCATATGTATTTTTAAGAAAGAAAAAAATTTTTTAATAACAATGCAATATAGTACGTACATATAGAGTATAGTAAGGTTATTATATTTATGAATGTAGGATGGTTTTATTTTTCTTATTTATTAGTATTTTAATGTATTAGGAATTTTAGAATAACACTTATATACATTTAATGGCATATATTGAGGGAATTCGAGCACTGTGCACTTTAAGAATCTGATGAATTAATGGAAAAGATTAATCACATGGTTTTTACAACAAGATGTTAATTGATATGCATATATAAAGGAGGTAGTTACTTAGTGTTGTGGTTCTGATGAAATCTACAGTGTTAGATGAAAGCGCTCAACCACATGTCGTTGTTTTTATTTTTGTGATTTTAGTGTGAATTAAAGAAAGAATCAACTTTACTCCGTGCCAGTGCAATTTATCTTACTTGGACTTGTATCAGCCTCTGTTGGGGTTTGTTTTCTTTACTTGTTTGACAACCTACCTGTCGATTACGTTATGATGGCTGAATAAGTAATAGGCTACCCCATTCCAATTCTAATAAATCCCTCCATCAGTGAAGCATATGTCCCTAATCTTTGGGTGAAAAAGCCACATTCTTCCCCTCCACACAGGAGGGCATTCAACTGACACTTCAACTACATCCCATTGCCGTCCTTTCCCTCTGTTAAAAATACTCAAAAAAAATGCAAAGTCACAACTTTTGCGTTACTTCACACAAAATAACCTCTTGTCTTCATGTCGGCATGGTTTCAATCCCCACTACAGTACCTCTACCACTTTCACCAAAAACAGTAAACGCAAATAAGAATGACAGAAACCTACTGTCTGCCCTCTTCCTTGATTTATCCAAGGCCTTTGACACAGTCTCTTACTCTAGTCTTCTGCACAAGCTTCATAACCTAGGACTCGGCGCCACAGCTATGTCATAGTTTCGTAGCTACCTCCAAAATAGAACTCGAGCTGTCAAGTGGTAAAAAGACATCTCATCCTTTCTTCCAGTCCCAGTGTACCACAAGGATCAGTGGTGGGACTCCTCTTTAACATCTTCATCAATGACCTACATAAAGCCTGTAAAGCTGCATCCCTAGTACAGTATGCAGATGATGCCACAGTTGCCTATATCACAAAAAAGCGTCAACAAACAACAAGAAATTACTCGTGTCCTTTTCCTCCGTAGAAGCCTGTCTGATATCTGCCCAGCTATTCCTTAATCGAAATAAGTACAAACTAATCTTTACTCCCGAACAGCTTACAATCAACAAAACCTCCTTCCCAGTTAATTCATCCAACAAAACGAAATTCAACCTTGTCACATATATTAAACTGTTGGGCATTTGTGTAGATAAGAACCTAAAATTTGACACACATCCAGAATATAGTGAAAAATTTACACCAAAAACTACATTCTCTGTATAGAGCCATATCCTCCCCCTCAGACACTATAAAAAAACACATTGCCTCTTCTGTCCTCTTTCCTACTCTAACGTATTTGGCTTTCATTCTTAACAGCAGCCAGGTGACCTTGCTAAACAAACTGGAGCAGTGTTACTACAAAATGTCTGCCAACCTTCCAAATAGAATCCACCATTTTGCTGCCCTAAAGGAGTTAGTGACTAGAATTCCCACATTATCTAACCTGCTTGCAACTTCCACAAATCCATAACCTTGTCTATAAACCTAACAACCATCCATCCATTTCCAACCTCGTACAAATATATAACCATTCCAGGTCACTATGTTCATCGGAGAAATACGTATTGCATGTATCCAAGTCTGACAATCCTGCTGGCAAATCATTATTATCCCACCGTCTTGCTGAATCCTGGACCTCCATCCCAAAGGCAATACAACAGGAACACTCCCTAATGTCATTTAAAACTCAACTAAAGTCCCACCTAACAAACAACGAAAGGCAGCCAAGGAATCTCAACACCAATAAATATTTTGAGTGCTTTCATTCCATTAATAAACACAGAACTTCTTCAGAAAATAAGTTTAAGATGAATCAAGTTTTAAAAATTCCGCCATAGATTACGTGCCAAGAATGATGGCAGGTTTTTTTTTTAAACTTCATTTGTTATTTATTTGGTGTTCTTTCAAACGCAGTGGGTGATTCTTTTTAAAGTCCTACCTACTCGGTTGTCAGCTTTGATGTCATGTGATGTTCCTAGATAATTTCCAAACCTTTACTGTCACCACTCGTTTATGTAACTGTTCATAATACAGCTGCTACTTCACAATCTCTGTCTGACTGTCATCTGCTTCTCTCAATTACTGTCTCTCTCTCTCCCCTTTACCTGGACCTCCTCAGTAATCTTTCATAATTTGTAACCATCTTCATCCTATAATTACTATACTGTCTCCTATTCAATATTATTTTCAGCTAATTACACTTGAAAGTAACTAACTAGACTTTTGTAAGATTAATGTTACCTAATACTTTACTGTATTCTTTTAACTGTATTCTCAGCTAGTGTGCAGGGAGTGCCTTCTGTGTAGAGTCTTCATGCCCTCCCCGCGGGTCGAGTGGCGTTCCGAAAGACATGCGTGAATGGACGTGCCTTCGTTGAAGGTTGGGCTTCAAGCTGGCAACTCGGCACCGTGAAAATCTACTGCCAGTCATTAGCGGACCGGAGTTCCGCTGTGGCGACCCCTAACCGGGAAAAGCCGGAAGACAACAACATTCTTTTAACTGTCATTTTCATTAACTGATATCATTATATTTCTGTGTATGTTCATTTACTGTTTATGTATATTTGCACTTCTATCTATGTACAATTATTTTTAAGTGTCGTATTATTCTAGTCTATGAATGTTATGTATGTATATTTATTACGTAAATCTTGTATCACTGCCTTCTCCTCATGTATAATGGAGCATTTCTTCCTGGGCCTACACTGAAAATGAGACTTGTTCCTAGTTGGACTTTCCCAGTAAACGAAAGCAATAAATACATTTGATTTATTTGTGAGTTGGAACACTGAAGATCACTTATTATAACTGCAAATAAGCCTCTCTCCAGTCTTGCTACCTTTATTCTAGAGTTAGCTTTCTCTATGAAATGTTATCTAAATGTAGTTTAATGTCCAGAAACCATTCAGTGCTTTCAGTTTCTTCATTTCCATTTAAAGACTGAACAACTATTTTTTTCCTTTTCAGGTCCTGCCTTATTTCATAAAGGAATTTGTCACATCCTGCATGACATGGGGGAGACTACCATAATTTACTAAGTCCACCATTTTGAATCCTAAGAGTATGTTTTACTGTGGTTAGTAAAGTACTATCATGCATCTGTAACAGCAGGCATGGGACTCTTAAAGGCTTTGTTTTTGGAAAGTTTGTTGTTTGAGGAAGTATTTGGTTACAGTAATGCCTGGGTGAAAACTGATCATTTATATCATACTTGCCCCTTTTGTTATTACTTTTTTTCTGAATTGGAAATGTTATTGTCGTCATTGCTGGGCCTTTTGCTTTCAACAGGTTATAAGCATACAGTAATGCCTAGCATCTACTCAGAAGAGCATTATTGCACTTAGAAAAAGTGTTATCTGTTAAAATTTTGTGTGCATGTTTTCTTAGAATATACATATTTTTGTGTTTTTGATGTAAAATAGTTTCTCTACCCAGTATGTCAAAGTTTGTGTAGGATATATAATAATTTTTGAAGAAAGTATTTTCCATCAAAAATACAAGTTATACAGCTGTTCAGTAATTTATTTGTTTATTTTATTTTATATTTGATTACAAGGAAAGTCCGAATGGACACCAGTCCTTTTTCAGCGGAGGCCCGGAGCGAAAAGCTCCACATAATACATGTTAACAAACTTTTAAATATCACAGTGAGTTTACATATACATGACCATAGTATAGTGAAACAGATTCCATACAGACATTATGTAACTTCTATAGAGAATAGTGAGTTTACATATACATGACCATAGTATAGTGAAACAGATTCCATACAGACATTATGTAACTTCTACAGAGAATCATTTAGAAAACCTTATAAAGTTTTTTGTTTTTTTTAACACATTGTATTTCCTTATCAGAGCTTAAAGAACCTATGTGTATGTGGAGCATTAAAGTCTGCTTAGAAGAGGTAATAGCAATAGAGAGAGTTTAATTGGGAGCAGTGCATGGGCATAGCCATTTGTTGGATAAGTGGGTTTTTATAGTTTTTTTTTTTTAATTGAATTAAGGTTGTGGTGGATGTTATGTTAGGAGATAGTGCATTCCAAATTTTTGCTATGTAATTTGAGAAGAGGGCTTCTCCCACAAGATTGTTGGCAGTGGTTATCTTTATGAAGAGTTTGTTGCTAATCTGAAATCTGAAACTGGAGTATGGTAGCAGTAGCAGATGTTTTCTCTGGTTGATAGAAGATTTTGTTGTGGGCCATGGTTAGGTGGTTAGAGTAGGAATTGGGGAGTTCATACCAGTTGAGTTGTTGAGTGCTAAACAGTGGTGTGAACTAAACCGTGAGTTTATTGCATACCTGGCAGTTTTGTTATAACAGGAGTCTAGTTTTGCTAACTCAGTTTTTCTTAGGTTAGTGAATATTGGGTGATGCATATAGCAGAGTTGAGATCAGATGGGTTTGGGCAACAGTAGTTTTTATAAGATACTGCTTGTTCCTATACAGTATACCAAGTTTTTTGTGTAATTTTTTGTGGTTTGGGATATGTGGATGTCAGATCTCATGTTGCTGTCTATTTAATCTCCCAGAGGTTTGGTGTGAGGTGGGGTGGCTTTTGTTGATACAATGTTAAAAGTAGAGAGGAGTACAGCAGCTTTCGTGTGGTGGAATGCAATGAGTTTTTTTTTGTGGGGGTTCAGAATTAGGTGGGAATTTGTTAGCCACATTTCTGCTGCTAGGAAGGACTCTTGTGTCGGTATTTTTAGTTCCTGTAGGGTAATAGCAGCACATATCACTGTAGAATCATCTGCATACTGAATGACTGAGGCATCTAGGGCTGTGGTATGAAGGTTGTTTGTAAATATAGAAAAGAATTGGGGGCCTAATATAGAGCCTTGGGGGAACCTAGGATCAAGGGAAGAAGGGGGTGATAGATGTTATTGCCAATGTACTGCTTGCTGGTGCCCAGTTAGGTAGCCCTGGAACGAGGCAAGAGTAGACTGACAACGATTCAACTCAGAGACGGCATTTATAAGTTTGTTGCGTGAGACCATATTGAAGGCTTTTGATAAGTCTAGAAAGGTATAGGATACATATTTACTACTGTTTCTGTGAAGATTGACAGTGTTGGTAAATGACATTAGAGCAGTGGTAGTACTGTGGTATGGGCAGAAACCGTGTTGCATATAGTTTAGTAGCTTGTTTGCATGCAGAAGTCCATGATTTGCTTATATACAATTTTCTCTAGTATGTTAGAGGGGATAGGATCACAGTTGGTCAGTAGTTAGACAGATCAGTTGAATTGCCTCCTTTATGAAGTGGAATAATGTGGGAAGTTTTCCAAATGGTAGTTACTTGGTGTTCTGATATAGATCTGTTAATAAGAATGGATACTACTTAGGCAATTCCTTCAGTAGCTAGTCTTAAAAAAAAACTGCTGGTAAGCAGTCTGCAGCTAGTGGAGTGGCCTTTAGTTTCTTAAGAAGTTTTTTTTATTGTCTCAGTGAAGTCAGGTTGAAGGGAGAAGGTGGTATTTTTTCTTGGTGTAAGAGTAGCTGGAGTAGGAGTGGAGGTATGGGTTTTTGGGAGAAAGGTGGTATTTTTTCTAGGTGTTTTCTTTTTTTTTTTTTTTTTTTTTTGAGAAGGCTAGAATAGTTTTGGTAAGGTGTGTTTATTGAATTGGGTAGCAATGTTGTCAGAGTTGTTAGTAGTGTATGGGGGTGCCGGGCTTGTCTGATAGGCGTATGTTTTTAATTGCTGACCAAAATTTTTGAGGTTTTCTTGGTGTTTAGTTTGGATGTCAGAGTAATAATTTTATTTTGTCCTTTTTAAATGTTCTCTTTGCTTTGTTTCTAAGTTGTCAGTAAGTTTGCAATTTGAGATTTAGTTTTTTGCCAGTGTTCCGAGGCTTTGTCTCTTGCTTTTAGCAGTGATCTAGTTTCTTTGTTTAGCCATGGGGCAAAGTTAGATTTAACTCTTAGTCCTGGGAGGAACCTGTGTGCTTAAGATAGAAAGGAAGGTAGTATTAAAATATTCTACAGTGTCTTCTAGGAGCAGTGATTTAAGTGATGACCAGTTAGTGTTTGAGGATGTTTATGAAGTCATCGGGTTTAAGGTGTTTTTTGTTCTTTATTTGTTTGTACATAGTTTGTTTTGTTGGGTTAATTCGTTGCCTAAGTAGATAGTTTGTTAGATGGTCACTGAGGCTGTCAAGAAGGCAACCAGAGTGAGGGGGAGTAGGCTGGTTTATTTGTTAAGATCCAGTCGAGAATGGAGTGTTTATTGGATCATTTATCGATCTTAGTGGGGCACAGCCCCCCACAAAGTTGGGTATATATTTTCGTCTAAAAAGAGTTATTTATTGGAGTTGTAAGTATCCATGTATATAGTTTAAAATGTATAAAAAAGGTGGGAGGCTATGCTCCCCAAACCTCCCCATTTCTATATATACTAGCTCCCGGATGGCACTGCAATGGGGGAAAGGGCATATATACCTTTCAGCGAAATGAGTTTCAGTCAAATGAGTTTTCAGTGAAGTGAACTTTCAGTCAAGTGTTCTCAGTCAAATGAGTTTCAGTGAAATGAGCTTTCAGTGAAGTGAGGTAGACGTGCATAGATGTATATATGTGTATATATATATATATATATATATATGGGTCCTATTTGTGTTGTCGAAAGTACGGTTCATCGAACCATACTTTATCGAACACACTTTAGCGAAAGTGCATTTTGTCGAAAATGCACTTTCGTTAAAGAAAAAAAAATGCAGTTTGCATGTACCGTTAGTTGTACATCAACGTATACTGTTGATGTACAACTAAGAAAACTCCTGTTGAGATCATGGTACAGTGGGGATAACTGAATATTCCTTTTCCCCACTGTAATGCAATCTCGGAGTGAGAATAATAAAGTAGGGGGTGCACCCCCCCCCACATGGTGGTAGCAGGGGGGCTTGTCCCCCTGCATAATGCAGTTTAGTTGGTTGTTTTTTTTTTTACATTTTCCTGTTTTTGTTCCGCGAAACTGCATTTTCAGTATAATGCACTTCACTTTCGTGGAAATGTGTTATTGGAGATACGGTTCGATGAACTGTATTTTCAATAATATAACATAGACCCATATATATATATATATATATATATATATATATATATATATATATATATATATATATATATATGTATATGTATATATATATTCAGACATATACACACACACACAGTCATGTATACATATCTAGAAGCAGACACACAGTATCGCACATATACCGAAATACGGATGGAAATACCCAGACTCGTATGTACACACACACTCTGCACATATAGTGTAAAACATTGCAACTCCACACACACACACACACACACACACACACACACAGGCATACCTCTCAACCTCTCAGAACAAGAAATCTGGACAAAGCCATAATTAAAAGTGGGATAAAGGCCCAAAAATAGGGACAATTTTTAAATATTGCTCTTACAATCTTAGAAAGTTGATAGAATAACAGAATTTGCATTGGCATGAGTTTTCTAAAGAGTATGAAGTCTGAAATGCAATTTTTCTCTTATTTTTTTTAACTGCAGTCTTTAATGATTTGCCGCTAATCTGCCAGAAAACTATAATTTTATGAAAAATGGACAAAAATATGGGGCAAAAATCTGGACATTCTGTGAAAATCTGTACAGTTGAGAGGTATGCACACAGGTCATTATTCCTCTTAGCTGTCCCTGATTTTGAAGATTTTCCATAATTTTCCCTATTTGACCCTTCCCTCATAAAATGTTTAATTTCCTGGTAAATCACTGAGGGTTGTAGTTATTTAGCAATACCAGACATTAAAGTTTCATTCTTTTGTTCAGACAATGCATTATGATGCTAAACCTGTTCTGTTAGGTTTTTAAGTGAATTTGAGTACTATTTAAAAACTGCCCCTAGTTTTCAGTATTTGTCTCCCCATTATTTTTGCTTTTGTCAAAAATTCTTCAGCAAAGACATTGAGAGATGTAGTTGTTGCACGTCCTGCTGCATTTCCCCTGCTCTTGCTAAGCGTGCCTTTTTAAGAGCTGTACTTAGCAACAGAAGGAAAATGCCAGATCCTTATAACTACTTCTGCAGTTACTTTTGTTAGTTTAGTGTTATAATTCATTTTTAATTCATTTTTTTCACACCCGCTATCCACTGTGTTTCTGCTGCATTTAGTAAGCATCAGAAAGATGGCTGCCATTTGTTTTTCTTTTGCCCATGCTTCACAATGCTTTGATACATTGCCATGAAGCAGTGGACTTAATAGTGGGCTTTAGTTGTACATTATTCATAGGTTCATACTAGGCTATCTGCCCTAGGGCATTTATAAGCCTAGCCAGAGTGTGTTTGTCTTTCGCCACCCATTTTAAATTAATTTTGCTATGCCTTTTTTTGAGGTTAGTATACTGTGCCTCTGTCTAACAGTGACACAGAAGTGATAGCCGGGGCAAACCTACGATCTCCCATCCACTCATCAAGATTCCTCTTGAAGAGAGTCAATGTGGGTCTCTGCCTAACCTGGACTGGGATTTTATTCCAGAGTGATGGGAGCCTCTGGGTTATGAATCTGTCCCTCCAGCATGTCGTATTTATTTCAGTGCTGAGGTTCAAGTCTCTCGAGCGCGTAGCTCGATGGGATTTGGATTTTCTGAGGTGCAGCATGTCCATTCATTCCGGGTTGGAAATGGCTTTATACGTCAGGCACAGATCGCCTCTGAGCAGGCGGTATTCCGCTGAGTAGAGCTGGAGTTTCTTTAACCGGGCAGCATATGGCATCTGTTTGAGCCCTTTGATCCTCTTGGTGAGGTACTTTTGGGGTCTTTCCAGTTGCTGCAGGTGTCTGGTAAGGTACATCCCAAAAGGGGCATTGTACTCAATTATGGGCCTGATGAGGGATGAGTAAAGAGGTACGATGACCTCCCCTGATCTAGATGTGAATCCCTTCATGATTAGGTGGGCTATATAAAATGTTTTTCTAACCACTTTGGCCACGTGGTTGTCAAATGAGAGATTGCTATCAACTTGGGTCCCCAGGTCCCTAATGACTTTTTCTGTACTTAATGGATTACCACCTATGTGGTAATTTGTGGGCATTTTGTTTTTGCCAAAGGTGATGACTATACACTTTTTGGCGTTTAGCTTGAGGACATGGCTCTGGCACCAGTTGTCTGTTTCTAGGAGGCCCTTTTGGAGGATGCTTGTGTCGGCTGGAGAGTTTAATGATTATGGCGCCCAGTTTGCAGTCATCTGCGAACTTGGTCAGCCACAGTCCTTCCGTGTTGGCTTGTACCGCCGAGAAATATATACCGAACAAGAGAGGTCCCAGGACTGAGCCTTGTGGGACGCCACTTGTAACTGGTTTGGAGTCTGACATGGCTCCAGCAATTCTAACCATGTGGGTTCTGTCCTTGAGCCAGTTTGCAACCCATCTAGTGACATAGGGGTTTATATTTAAGCTGGTGAGCTTATCTATAATGCCCGAGTGGGGTATTGTATCAAGGCTTTTAAGAGGTCCAGGTAGGCTGTGTGGACCACCTTCCCCTCGTCAATGGCCTTGGTGACTGTTTCAAAGAAATCGACCAGGTTTAAAAGGCAGGATCTGCCCTTAACAAAGCCAAACTGGGTAGGATCCCAGTGTCTGTAGGTCCCCAATATCTTTTTTTATGAGGTCCATGATGATCCTTTCCATAGCTTTGCAGACCAAGCTAGTCAGGCTTATGGGGCGATAGTTTCCAGGATCCGTTGAGGCACCACCTTTGTGGAGAGGGACCACTGTTGCTGTACGCCAGTCTTTGGGTACATATCCTGTAGTAAGGCTAAGATTGAACAGTAGTTTTATGTTTGGGTTTAGCTCTTCTTGGAGTTCATGTAGGACGCAACCCGGGACACCATCTGGTCCCATTGATGCTGTGTTTTTTGCTTTGGAGAGAGCGGCTCTTACCTGAGCATTTGAGATGTCAGGGGGGCAGCACTCTGTTGGGTTAGATATTTGCCCTTTTGGTGGGGAGAGGGGGGAGAAGTTTGCACTGAACCTGTCAGCTAGGATGTTGGCAATGTCTGTGGGCTTGGTGTATTTTTTGTCATTTTGGACTAATTCTGAGCATATCTGAGAATTCCCACCCAGGTTCCTAACATAACTAAAGAAAGCCTTGTGATTATCCTTAGTGTCCTGTGCAATTTTTCTCTCGAAGCTGGCCTTAGACGATTTTATGAGTGCCTGTAGTTTTTTGCTAATACTGATCAGAGATGCCTTCCCTTTTTGGGATTTTGCTCTATCATGTAGTAGCTTCCTCCTTCTGTTGTATAGTTTGTTTATGGCTGGGGTCCACCAGACAGGACGTCTGCCTTTGGAGAATTGGGTCTTGGTTTTATTTGGGATTGCATGATCCACAGGCCCGGGGGCTTTGAAGGATTTCGCCTCTGTTTTGAGGCGTGTGAAATTTGCTTTAGAGAAGTTTTTCACTGTGGTTTTCTGGGCAGGGGGTGGGGTCGGGATGTGAATATCCAGTGAGATTAGTTTATGGTCTGATCTTACCAGTGAGGGATACACTTCTGGTCTGGAGCATAGTGTCCCCATGTTGGTGATCAGGTCCAGTATGTTTTCCCCTCTTGTGGGAGTGGTAACAAGTTGTTCCATAGCATTTGAGTTTATAAATTCTAGGAACCTTTGGGCTAGGGTGTTGGAGCTAGAGTAATGCTCCCAGTCTATGTTTGGGTAGTTGAAGTCGCCCAATATAATGGTGTTTGGAGAGACCTTCATATTTTCCAGTATTCTCAGGAAGGCCAAGTGGGGTTCCTGTGTTTGGGAGGGTGGTCTGTAGCAGGCTATAAACTGGAAGGCAGTTTTACCCACAGTTAGTTGCATATGGATAGTCTCTGATGCTTCGTGCTGTGCCACCAACCTGGAGGTGTGGGTATCTTTGACGAATATTGATACTCCCCCTTCTTTTGTGGTTCGGTCCAAGTTTTGGGGCCGAAAAGCATGGTATGAGGTATAACCTGGTAGTGCTGGGGTGCTCTCGGGAGCCTTGAACCAGGTTTCTGTTACTGCACAGATATCTATGTTCTCCATGCTAAGGAGAGTTTTGAGTGCGTGCATCTTGAGGTTTAGACTTCTGGCGTTGAGTAGCATTACTCTTAGTTTCTTATCCCTTGTGATACCTATGGAGGTGGGTTTGTCTTTTGAGCCTTGCCTAAAAAAGGCACTATGGGGGTAGCAAGAGCCTTTGCCAATATCCGAAAGCCCAGTGGTGATAGGTGCAAGCCGTCCCTAGCGAAGCATCATGGCTTGTCGAGCATGTCATCCCAGGCTGACAGGCATTGGATCCCCTTTGAATGACACCAACACTTAAGCCAATTGTTGAAAGTGATCATCTTGTCTTCATATTGTGGCATCATTCTTGGTGAGGGTAAGATGCTACTCAAGGTCAGGGTCATACCGGCCTGGGCTACATGCCCAGAGAGCTCCTCTGTCTCTTTTCATGTAGTCCAGGGAGGTACGTCTCAGGTCATTCACACCAGCATGGACAATGACTGAGTCATATTTGTACTTGCCTTGGAGTGACCTAAGTGCTTGTGTTATGTGGCGGATCCTAGCGCCCGACAGGCAGCTCACCGTGACCTTCTCCTTGTTCAGCGGGACGTCAGTGGGCCTGACGGTAGAGTCACCTATTACAAGTGTATCAGGTGTGTTGTTTAGCCTTAAGGGCTGTGACTGTTCGGCACACTGGCTTTGTGAGCTATGTGTTGCACGTGTTTTGTTTTGGGGTAGCGGTTGCTTGGGTGTCTGTTTTGGAGGTCTCTGCTGCTTAGGCAGATTTTTATTTAGAGCCTCCGAGTATGTTTTTGTGCGTTTGTGTTTGGTTTGTTGTCGTGGTAGGTCTATGTGAGACTGGAATTGTAGTGAGTGTGGTTTCCTTCTCCTCCTGACTGGTTACGCCAGTACTGAGTTGAGAGAGCTTAGTCTCCAGTTTGGCTATATGGTTGCATCTCTCACATGTGTTGGAATTTGTTGGGGGGAGGAGAGGGTTGTCTGTGTACATGAGGCAGTTGTAACATTGCCTCAAGATTCCCAGATTCACCAGCTGGACCGGAGAGGAGATTGACAAATGACCTTTGGACATGCTAGAATAGTATTGGGAATTCCTTTATAATTGAAAAAAGGGCCAATGGGGAACAAGGTACTCAAGGGGAGTTTGTGAGGGTGTAGTGCTTTTAATTTTTTAGTGCTGACTTATATAATTGCTTTAGTGAGCAAGTGCCAGGTAACTTAAATGCAATGTGTTACAGGTAACTTAAATGCAAAAACGACAAACAGTAACTTTCTTTCAAGTGAAACAAGGAAATAAGTACAGTAAGCAATGCAGATATCACTAGGGATCCACAGAAGTGCTAAAAGGCCGCGTTTTAGGTAGAATTAGGGTTTCAGGGAAATAAACAAACAACAAGCATACAAATAAAGCTAGATTCAGCAGGCCTGGATCTAGTCTATGCTACAGCATACAAGGTGTACCAATTTCAGTAAGAAACAGTTAGAATATGCAGGCACTATAAGCTTCTAACCAGAAATTCCCTGCTCAGAAGGGCAGAGTCCAGCTTCTCCTCCCACAAGAGTGCAGACCGCAATCCTTCTTAACGTAAAATAACTGGCCTGAAGCCCAAGTGCTTAAACCAGAACTAATACACTTTTAGAATAACAGACACTGAGCTCTCAATCAGCAGTTCCCAACTTAGAAGGATGTAAGCTACCTGTCCTGCCACCACAGTGCAGGCCACAAACCTTCCTAATGTAAAACAACTGGTCTCCTTCCTAATGTAAAACAACTGGTCTGAAGCCCCAAGTGCTTAATCCAAAAGACTTAGAAATGATAGCTACACTTTAATCAAGTTACTACCAGCAGTAATAAATACAACTGAATACTTTAAAGAATGCCTGGATTAGTGCTCAAGTTATACAAACAAAGCTAGATTCAGCAGGCCTGGATCTAGTCTATGCTACAGCAAACAAGGTGTACCAATTTCAGTAAGAAGCAGTTCAAATATGCAGGCACTATAAGCTTTAACCAGAAATTCCCAGCTCAGAAGGACAGAGTCCAGCCTCTCCTCCCACAAGAGTGCAGAACACGAACCCTGTTAATGTAAAATAACTGGCCTCAAGCCCAAGTGCTTAAACCAGAATGAATACACTTTTAGAATAACAGACACTGAGCCCTCAATCAGCAGTTCCCAAGCTACCTGTTCTGCCACTACAGTGCAGACCACAAACCTTCCTAATGTAAAACTGGTTTGAAGCCCAGGTGCTTAAACTAAAAGGCTTACAGTGAGTTACACCAAGCAGTAATAAATACAACTGAGTACTTTTAAGATGATGCAAAAGCAAAATAAAGTAGGAAAAAACACAAATACAGTAAAAGCAGATGCAATTTTTTTTTTTTTTTTTTTTTTTTGGAAAAGAGAGAAAGGAGTAGCAGAAACTAAGCTGATTGGCCTTCTCAAATGCTCTCCCTGTACTGGGTAGAATGAGGTAATGACACTAGACTGGGAGGAGGGTCCCAGATCAAATTTACACTAGGGGCGGGCAACTGCACAGCCACCAACTATAAAAACACTATACCTACAGGGAGGGAAGGTGGGAAACAAACAGCAGAAATGTTACTCAGCTGAAAAGCAGCAGTGAGCCTTTTAAATGAAAGTTTTAAACAGCTAAAGGAGCCAGTAGAAAAAAAGAGTTTAACTGCAACAAGTTATCATAAACAAACAACCCAACAGATGCTTAATAAGAGTGGGCAATTTCCAGTTAATACCTCACACACAGTGAAACTAGCTAGAAAAAATACACAGTACACAAAGTGCTATAAACAACAAAGAAATAAAGAACAAAATAAACAAAAAACAGGATACTTAATGTTATATATTGTAGCTCCGAGTTTGCTGAGTGTCCTTCCTTCGATCAGCTCACTGTAAAATGGCTGAACACTCACAACTGAGCTTCTTGGGTAACAGAAAGTTGAAACCTGAGACAGCTTTTAAGAAAGAAATCTCAAAAGAACCAATGAGGTGCTTAGTCTAAGCTGTTATTACCCCACTAGAGAAAGTTTGGTCTCCGGTAGAGTATCATTTAAGGTCAAGCCCACTTTATAACATATCGTAACACGTTTAAAAAAACATACTACAAAGTTCAGTTGCCAGCTCTGCACATGCTAGAATGTGACTAGACTGTTAACTGAGTAAAGAAAGATAAATTCCCTCATAGTGATATCTATAATCCTAAGGTTCCTTGTTGAAATGTCAGCACACTAAATGCCATGTGCAGACATGCTGGAAAACAAAAGTTTAAAAATGCAGGAAAAGATTGAATCTGTAACATCTCTCTTCTCCCTTAAATTTCTCTTTTGGGGGGGGGGGGGGCTGCACCCTCTTCACCCCCCTCATATATATATATATATATATATATATATATATATATATATATATATGTATAGATATATATTGGGGAAAAAAGGGAATTTTCCAAGAAATCACCATCTTGTACTAGTTTATGTAAGTCTGTTTTTTTGGCGATTCAGTCTCTGTAGCGGGTCCTGACATTTCAGATGGTTACCCATTCCTAAGGGTAGAAATGTATCCCATGGCCAGTGATAGAAAGCAACCTATCTGTAACAGACCACATTAGTTCTTTTATAGTCGGTAGTTCCCATGCTTATGAGAAAGGGGAAATAGAGTTATATTAAAGGAATTAAATAGCTAATAATTTGATTAGTTTTAAATCTCAACAGCTAAATGATTCCTTCCTTACTTCTCTTTGCATGTCTTGTGAAATAATTCTGTGTGGTACATTGTCATAGATTTGCTTTCATCACCCGTAACAATTCCTTTTGTTAGGAGCAGAATTTCAAGGTTCAACAGAGATTGAGCAGATATTTTCAAGAATTTTGTGATTGGACAAGTGTTGCAGACGAGGTACAAACGTAGATTTTTTTAACACTTCCCATGTTTCCATTGCATATTTAGTATCTCTTGCTATATTATAACCAGTCCTCTTTTAGAAGAAAT
This sequence comes from Protopterus annectens, assembly GCF_019279795.1. NCBI lineage: Eukaryota > Metazoa > Chordata > Ceratodontiformes > Protopteridae > Protopterus > Protopterus annectens. The sequence continues at coordinate 1,742,145,547 of NC_056735.1, forward strand.
GCTTGCAGACAGGTTGTAGAAAGAATTGTCCTTCATTTCCAGGGATCTGATTATTCTCATTCCTTTTTCATTCCCAAGAAGAAATAAAAAAACGATTAGAGACTTCTTTTAGATCTCATACATCTCAACAAACACTTGAGTTGAACATTTCTGAATGGTTGACCTACAGTTTCTCATCCCCCTCCTTCCTTCAGTGATTTAAAGGAGCCATTTTTGACCTGTGTACCAATGGGGTACTGCGGTGGTGGTGCTGCGGTAGTGTTGTCGCCTCACAGTAAGATGTCCTGTTCGATTCTCAGCTAGAGCGTCTTCTGTGTGGAGACATGCGTGAATGGGCGTACCTTCATTGAAGGCTGTGCGTCAGGCCGGCAACTTGGCACGTAAAAATCTACTGCCAATAATTAGCAGACCAGAGTTCTGCTGTGGTGACCCCTAACCGGGAAAAGCCGAAAGACACAAGGGGTATGGGAGATATTTGTATTTGAAAAAATGAGTTGCCTTCCTATTTAACCGTATGCTCAAAATTCATTTGGGAAGACCTTGCATAGTATGGACTGCCGTAGAGAGTTACAGGCTTGTACTTCTAGGAAAACACAATATTTCAGAAAGTCTGACCAATGCTATATTCATTTTGCTCAGAAAAGATATGGTACAGCTATTTCTAAGCAGACTGGTGATGACTGGCATTTAAGCTGTATTCATTTTCTTAAGCCTTTCTAGGTGTCACAAGAACTTGTTGTACTAGAACTGCTACTGCTCTGTGATTTGGCCTTTTGGCCCCTCCTTCATGACATTATAAATTAGATGACCATTCTAAAGTTAGCATCTGTTTGCTGCTACAGTGGTTCAAGGTGTGCTGGAGAAGCTTCTTCCTTCCTGAAAGATTATCGGTTTTTGATTTTACCTGTAAGCAATGAGTTACCAAAAAGAAAGCTAGGAAATATTACAGTTCATGTGTGTGAGGTATGCACCTTAACATTTAGATGGCAGATTTTTCTCCCTGTCTTTTGGTGTGAACCCTCCCTCCTCCCCCCACTTTTAATGTTCTTTGTCTAGTTTGTTTTTGGTTAGTTTGTGGTCATGAGTTAGAGTATGTTGTGTGAGTATGAAAATAACTTGCAGCATCTTATTAAGCAGCAAGAAGCTAAGACTGCAGTTTTATTTCTCCAGGAAGTTAATGGAAGAATGGCTAACTGGTCTGTGTCACTTGGAAACATGAAAGGTATCTCACTGTTAAGCTGGCAAATGACAAACCTTTGAAGACTGTAACAAGTTAAGTTTCTTGACGATTTTTGTAGACTAGTTACTGTAGTCATACTGCTGGAGACAGCTTTGAAGTTGCCCATGGAATGACTGACTATTTTTTTTAGACGTATATTAGTTTGTTTTGTATGCTGTCATGGCTACGGGGTCTGTTAATTGTCGTAGATTGCCTGCTGTTATACTACTGTGACACTGCTAACCATTGTCATCCCGTTCTCAACACAGGCAGTAATACAGCTACTACTTTAAAAGAGGACTGAACTAGTAGAGTAAACTAGGAGATAAACACACATGTAATGAATTGCCAAATAGAAAACCATGAAGTTTTCAGGCAAGTGCTACACCAGGCTATACTTTACTGCGAATCTTAGCTTGGTCTTGATTACATGCTTGCTAAAGCATTACAGAAGTATGCAGATTACTTGTGCATTTTTGTGCTAAAAAGAAAGTTTGATAATGACATTACTTCTGTTTTCTCTAGTAGTAGAGGCCGGGAACAGTTCCTCATTGAGGGTAACAGATACTGAGCAGACTTATGCAGTGGGAAGGTACGAGTCAATAATGTTTGTTTAAAAACAGAAGACACATACTGATCGTACTGATCGTAGACTGGATCTGTGAAAACAGCAAAAAAATTCAGGCACTAGAATTCCTTTACAGTTATTGTGGCGTTTTAAAAGGGTAAAAGTATTAAAAATTAAAACTTTTTCAGCTGCTGTGTTTAAAAGCTAGGCTATCTATCCCACAGTTGTTCTTTCTAGTTAATTGCCTGCCACACACAAAATTGTATTTACACTTTATATATGTCATTTTCAGTTTAAAGAGAACATTTTTATTGTTGGATGCATCTGTTGGAATCACAGAACTGGACAAAATAGCAATAGACATGTGTGAAGAGTTTGGAATTCCTTACGTAGTAAGTACCTTTCCAAACTTCATTTCTTTTTATTAACTGCTTTGAAATGTCTTCTCTGTTATTCACTCTCTTGATTACAGTTTGTCTTAGATGTTCATTATTGGAGTAGCATAGTATTGATTACTGAAATAGTGCTGACTCTTGTCGCTCATTGTCTGACTATAATCTGACTTCTTTCACCACAGGACTAAGAAGTGCTGTGCATGTCTTGGTCTCATCTCCCTTTGTCTGCTTCAGTGCCCTCTACCAGGGGCTGTCTGGTTTTGGATGTAGGTAGTTGTAGATGATGCAGAAATCCACAACACACGACAGTTGCACCTTGGTTCACTCGTATTGCTCCAGTACACTGAGACCTGCAGCAGCTGCCTGCCAGAAAGAGCATATTTTTCATTGAAGGTCTTCCCAAGCAGTTTCAGCTCTACATGGTTTGAGTCACTTCTTTAAGAAAGGGCTGCTAGTGTCTTGCCAACCGGTTTTAGACTCTGTGCTCAATCTCCTTGGGGCTGCTGGCAGATCCCAGGATGTTTCTAGAAATTTTAAAATATCAACATTTTTCTGTGCTCCACACTTGTGGAATCAATCCCCATTGTGGCTTTAGGATGACCAATCCTTGGAGGGCTTTTGGAATTTGGTTAAGACTCACCTTTTTGCTGAGTCTTACAAGTGCCCTGCAGGAACTGCATTTAAATGTTCTATGTATTTATTTTCTTGCTTACCTGCCTCAGTTAATTTTATATTGTTTTAAGTTTTATGACTGTTTTTTTATTTCTGAATAATGCTTAGTGGTTAAGGGAGTTCATTGAAAATGAAAGGCTCATAATTGCAGTCTTTGGCACAACAACATGTGGTAGGAATGTATACTGATTTTGAGACTGTTGTATCTTACAGTGTTCCCTTACTCCAAGGTAGGGGGATTTTAATCTTTAGTATACATTGCAGTGGTTTGGGGATACAGCCTCCATTTTCAGGAGGTACATGGTCTAAGTTCCTTACACAAACATAAAAAAGCTTCTGAAGTATAAAAGCAAGGTTCTGAGTTTGCCTTTTTTAACTAAACTTTCACTTATGTTGAGAATTGCACTATGTGGTCTTCCAATGGGGAGTTAATGATTAGAACTCTTTAAGTGGTTGAGTCAGCTATGGCTCAAAAGGCTTTTAGCCACTGATTCATGAAGTGGCCCACCACATAGATACTGAGGCCTTGAGGCCTACAGGGTTATTTGAAAAGGGGGGGGGGGGTATAAGTACAGGAGGAGAGAGAATTAGATTGCTGATTATGGGTGAGAGGTACTACAAAATACAAGGAGTCGAATCAGTTATTTGGAAGGTATTGCATGTTAACTAAATTACTACATATTAGGGAAGGATTTGTTGTAATGACTTTAAACATCTGAAATGACTGTCAAAGGGCTTCAGATTATTAAAAAAAAACAGTTGAAATTAATTAGTTGTAAGGATCAGGAGAATGGGACCAGCATTTTCTCAAGGGGCACACTGGATTAAGGAGACCATAGAGAAGTTGTAAGGAGCTGATATAGGCACACAAACTGGGACTTTCAACACAATCCAATTTGTATTGTAATTAGTGTTATACTGACACAGGATCAAGCACCTGTATTGGACATGTAGACGATTGCTCATCATGTAACCTAAAATGGATCACAAATCCCAGTGTTGGTATGGACTGACCCTCTTCACACCCATACCATTTTTGAACCATTGCTCTTAATTGTTCTTTTGCAGACATGTCTAGTTACTACATCTCAGTAGCTTTTTATCACAGGAGTAATACATGCATTAGTGGAGCTGAACAACTAATGAATGTAACTGCTTGGTTTATTTGTTAAGCTAAAAATTAATGCAATTGCTTGATTTATTAGTGAAGATAAACTTGGAATTTTTATTTAACTGTTAAAGCAATAGACCAAGTTAACAATGGACTGTTATACTTTTCTCATTCTCTGAAGTACAGCTAGAAAACAAGCCATGCAGATGTAGTTTTGAGGTGAACTTTAGGCTTTCTTCTGTAGTTGGACTTCTTTAAATGTTATTAGTGAAGCTGTGAGTTTTTTATGACATCATAGCCATGGAATAGACTGACCTACAAAACAGGGTGGTCAGGAACAGTCACTCTATAGTCTTACATACATGACAGTGATGCTGTAAGTACCTGTGAATGTGAGCATTCATTAGCAGATTAGCAAATGACTGTAAGTTGTGGGTTAGATGCATATTTCTCAGTGGTTGCAGAACAGCAGAAACAAATGGTGATGTTGCAATGGCAAATGTTTCATCAGGAAAGCTATTTGTAGTGGCTATGTGGGTTTGACACACTGTGTGTGATCTGTTTCTTTTTTTTATCTTTTTATTGTCTGGGTTACTGTCACTATGCCAGTAGCCTCTCTTCAGCAGACACCTAAGATGATATTTATACTACTAGGTAAAGTCTGCTCAGGATATCCAGGAACTTCCACTGCTGTTTTTAATAGGACATGGGATCTTTTATATCTATTTGAGCTTCAACCGACTCGGGCAGATAGGACCTTGGTTTAACATCTCATCCAAAGGATGACACACTCAGGAGTGCAGCACCCCTTTATGCTGCACTGAAGTGTCAGCAGTCATCTACCTGATGTGAGACTAGAACCCACAGCTTTCTGTACCAAAGTTGAGTGTGCTACCTGTTGCTCTACTGACACTGCCCTATAAGGTTTATAGTCAGAGAGCATTCTCCAGAAAGCAAATTTTTTTTTTTTTTTTTTTTTTTTTTTTTTTTTTTTTGCAGGGGGACAAGGCTTCCTGCACCCCTCCCCCACACTCCCCTAATTTAAATAAAGTAACTTCACAGTCACACTGCTGTTGAGAAAATAAAATACACCTGACACACTGAATCACCGCTGACACACACAAGCAAACTACTAATCATGGAGGTAATGACTTAATGGGTTCTCTCGGTTTAATTTCCCAAAGTCTTTTGGGTTTCTGATACCATGACAGGAATGGAACCCATTCCTAAGTCAGAGTATGATTTAAAGTTTGTGAAATTAGTATTGTTTCAATCTTTTGGCTTTAGGAAGGAACTAATAATGATTAACACTAATTTGCATTGTAATTCCTACCCCCCCCCCCAAACCAAAGTAACAGTCATTTTCTACAGGCTAACACAGTTTTCAATCAAATGCGATTCAGTGTTTTGGGGTTTAGATCAAACAAGTTTTAGACTAAATGAACCACGGCTCTTTATTCATTTGTTTGGTTGTTTTTTGTTTTTTTTTTATTAGAGAAAATGATCTTTAGGTCAAATAAACCATAACTACATACACGTGTATTTGTGTATGTAAGTGTGTGTGTGTGTGTGTGTGTGTGTGTGTGTGTATATATATATATATATATATATATATATATATATATATATATATATATATAAAATACACATACACATATATATTTATATACACGTATGTATAGGTGTGTGTGCATATCTATAGATATATAGATATATATATATATATATATAGATATATATAGATATATATATATATATATATATATATATATATATATATATATATATACACACACACACACACACACACACACACACACACACACACACACATATATACACACAAACACCAGTTTGTCAAGTGTTCAAGTACAAAGACATTGGAAAAAAATATCGGAACTAAGATTTGAAACACAAATAGAAAAAAGATTTATTTTTTGCAGGTGAGCAAGCTCCTTCCAGCCCCCACACCCCACGCACATCTTAACTTTTATATATTCCAACTCCGCGATTGCACTAGAGGAGGAAAGGGCAAGTTTCTAGTCTCTGCTGTACTGCACTGTATTCATGAGTCTGCTGTCTGTCAGATGTGATGTTAAGCCAAGGTCCCATGTGCCTGAGTTGCTGGTTTCTCATGTGAATGTAAAAGATCCCACATCACTTTTGAGAGAAAAAAAAGTTCCCTGGTTTCTTGGCCAAATTTTTCCTAATTGGGATTACCACCACCTATGATATTCCCCGCGAAGAGGTCATTGTCTTAGTAGAACTTACCTAGTCATCTGGTCAACAGATGATAAATGGCTAGATTAGATTAGATAGATGGAGTGATGTTTAATGCACATCTGTCTCTAAATATAGATATATAGATAGATTAGATGATTAGGTAGCTAGACAGATGTGTGCATCTGTCCATCTGTTATATGGTTTATCAGTAATCATAGAACATTCATCAATAATAGAAATTAACCTTAACTGTGTGTTAAGCATGACAGCTTTTTTTTTTTTTTTTTTTTTTTTTTTACAACTAAATAAAACATCTCATAGGTTCATAGGTAGGTACTAGGCTATTGGCTCTAGGGCCTATATAAGCAAAGCCAAATGGTACCCTGGCTTTTGCCACCCAAGAAAATTATTTTCCTGTGCCCAGTCAAGCAGAGCCATAGAAGTGATCCCCGGGGTGAATTTCCTATCTCACATCCAATCATCAAGATTTTTCTTGAGTGCTAATGAGGAGCTTTGTTTGATATAGGTAGGTAGTTTGTTCCAGAGTATGGGAAGTCGTTGAGATAGGAATCTATCCCTCCAGCTAGTTCTGTTTATTGTGGTGACAAGGTTTAGGTCCCTAGAGCGTGTAGCTCTGAGGAATTGGGCTTTCTTTACGTGGAGCATGTCCAGCAGCTCTGGGTTTGACATAGCTTTGTATGTTAGGCAGTGATCGCCTCTGAGTACGCGATATGCGACAGAGTAAAGCTGGAGTTTTTTGAGACTGTCTGCGTAGGGCATCTGTTTGAGGCCGGTAATCCTCTTTGTGAGGTATTTCTGTGGCCTTTCCGGTAGTTGTAGATGTCTTGAGGTACATACCAAAAGGGGCGTTGTACTCTATAATGGGTCTAATGAGTGATGAGTAGAGGGGAATAATGACCTTTTTTTTTCCTGGATGATAGACCTTTTGTGATGAGGTATGCCAAGTAAAAGGATTTCCTGGCTACTGTGGCAATGTGATTATCAAAGGAGAGACTACTGTCCACCTGTGTCCCAAGGTCTCTTACACAATTTCGGTGTTAAGTAGACTACCGTCTATGTGGTAGTTCATGGGTACAGAGTTTTTACCAAAAGGGATGACAATGCACTTTTTGACATTGAGCTTGAGGCCATGGCTTTCCCACCAGGCATCTGTCTCAGTCAGGCCCTTTTGTTGGATGTCCACATCATTAGGAGATTTGATTATGGCTCCTAGTTGCAGTCATCTGCGAACTTTGTTAGCTAAAGACCTTCTGTGTTAGCCTGTACTTCAGAGAAGTAGATAACAGGAGAGGACCTAAGACTGAACCCTGTGATACTCCACTTGTCACTGGTCTGAAGTTGGATTTAGAGTCTGCTACTTTCACAGTGTGGGTTCGGTCAGTGAGCCAGTTGGCAACCCATCTTGTGACATAGGGATTTATACATAGTTTAGTGAGTTTATCTATAATTCCAGAGTGTGGGAATGGTGTTGAAAGCCTTGGCGAGATCTAGATAGGCTGTCTGTACCACCTTACCCTCATCTACAGCTTTGGTGACCGCTTCAAAGAAATTTATCAGGTTTAGGAGACATGATCTGCCTTTTACAAACCCGAACTGGGTAGGGTCCAGAGTTTGGAGATTACCAATGTCATTGTTTGTAAGTTCCATGATGATACGCTCCATAGCCTTGCAGACCCGGCTCATCAGGCTAATGGGGCGATAGTTCCCAGGGTCTGTGGTTGCTCCCCCTTTGTCTTATGGGATAACTGTTGCTGTGCACCATTCAGTGGGCGCAAAGCCTGAGGTGAGGCTATAATTGAACATGGTACTTAGGTGGGGTGCCAATTCGTTCTGTAGTTCATGTAGATCGCAGCCTGGGATGTTGTCAGGTCCCACGGATGCTGTGTTCTTGGCTTTGGAGAGTGTTTTTTTTTTTTTACCTGTGCAACCACGATTACAAGTACTTTCCATTCTTCTGGTATAGAGATGGGCTCTTTAGGCGATGAAAGAGAGGGGTAAAGTTGGCACTGAACCTATCTGCCAGGATGTTGGTAATATCAATTGGTTCTGTATCTTTAGTGCCATTGTGCTGTAACTCAGAGCAGATCTGAGTGTTGCCATTGACATTCTTGACATAGCTATAGAATGCTTTGTGGTTGTCAGTGGCGATTTTGTTTTCGTAACTAGCCTTGGAGGATTTTATGAGGGATCTCAGCTTCTTACTGAGGCTGACCACAGAGTTCCTCCAATCATGGGATTTTACTCTCTTTTGCAACAGTTTCTTTCTTCTGTTGTAGAGTTTGTTTATAGCAGAGGGCCACCAGATTGGCTTCCTTTTTTGGAGCATTGCCTCTTGGTTCTGTTAGGGATTGCACGATCCATGCACTCGTGTTAGTGCTTGTAAAGTGCAATTGTATAGGATTCAGCAGTTGTATCTCTATTGTCCATCAGCATGGGTGTCATGAAGTTTGCCACTTCTGTCTTAAGAAGTGTGAAGCTGGCTTTTGAGAAACTTTTTACTGTGTTTTCCCTAATGGGGGGGTGGGGCTGGGATGTGGATGTCTTGTGTGATTTGCTTGTGGTCGGATCTGACCAACAAGGAATTGACCTCTGTGGAACACCGGTTGCCCATGTTGGTAATGACCAGGTCTAGGATATTGCTGCCCCTGGTGGGGGTGTGGATAAGTTGATCCAAGGCATTGGAATTTATGAATTCCAGAAAACGTTCAGCGTAAGAGTTGGTACATGAATAGTTTTCCCAGTTAATGGTGGAATAGTTGAAATAGCCCATTATTAGGGTGTTAGGTTGTACCCTAATATTTTCCATTGTATCAAGAAATGGAGTGGGAATCCTGCAGCATGGTGGGGGATCTGTAGCAAGCTGCAATTTGCATTGCAGTCTTGCCCAAAGTTAGTTCCACTTGGATAATCTCAGCTGCATTATGCTGAGCAACTAGCCTGGAGGTGTGGATATCCTTAATGAATATGGACACGCCTCCGCCTTTAGTGCTTCGGTCCAAGTTAGGTGGCCGAAAGGTATGGTATGAATTATAGCCTGGTAATGCAGGGGTGCTCTCTGGAGCCTTGAACCAGGTCTCTGCCACTGCACAGATGTCTATGTTCTCCATTTTAAGGAGTGCCTCAAGTGAGTGCATTTTGAGGTTTAGACTTCTAGCATTGAGTAGCATTACCCTCAGATTTTGCTTGCTTGTACCTGTTATGGTGGTGAATTTGTCATTTGAATCTTGCCTAAAAAAGGCACTGTATGGGTGGCAAGAGCCTTAGCCAGTGTCCAGAATCCCAAGGGTGACAGGTGCAGGCCATCTCTGGCAAAGCATCGTGATTTGTCGATCATGTCATCCTAGGCAGACAGATACTGGATCCCCTTAGAAGGACATCAGAAGCTTAGCCAATTGTTGAAGTAAATCATTTTGTCCTTGTACTTTGGTATCATTTGGGTGATGGTGGGATGCTACTCGGGGCTAGGGTCATACCTGCCTGGGCTCAGGCACTCAAATCATTGTTTAATCCTCAACGAGTCCATGTATTTGATTTCTTCAGTGGTGCTCTGTATTTAGAGAAAGCAACAAAACTATAAACTCACAGTGGACATTGATTTAGCTTTTGCGACAGTTCCTGATAAACCATAGCTTTACATGGAGGCATGATGAGTTCAGAAGTCTTTCTGCTGCTGCTGTTGACTGTTGTAGTTTTCGGTCTCTTTTTTTTTTTTTTTTTTTTTTTTTTACAGTAGTACTGTTTGTGACCGTTGTAGTTGTTCATCTTCCATGGAGTTTCACATAGCTGTCTTGTACAGATATCTGCTGTTACTTCTGCACAGCTTTCTGTCTGCCTCACAAACCACATAAAATATTGCTCTAGCTGTTTTATTTATTTATTGAATGACATTTGTTTACTGAGAAGGTCTGACTTGGAAAATGTCCCCATATTCAGTCGAGGCCGAGGGAGAAAAGCTCCACAGATACAAAAACAAATTTGGACATGAAAATACAGTATGTAAGACAATAAATACAAATTATGTATGCAAACAGCTTTCAGGAAAAAAAGAGAACAAATTTACTTAATTTGTAATGCAAGTTATATATAAATAATTATGAAATACAGAGCAGTGAGACATCCCTTTGATGTATTTGTTTTTCACAGTGAAGGAAAACACAGTTCGGCAGGCAAATTGGCATTGACGTATTTGTGTTGAGTTGTTGTAATTTACCTGCATACATGAACATAGAGTTGCTCATGCAGGATACAGTGTACCAGTACCCCACAACATATACGTAAGTATCTGATGCTTCTTCATGTAAGCATCTTTCTGACTAACGTTTGCCTGCAAGCTTTATCGTCTTTATTGGCCTTTATAAGAACCGCGTCCCTGCCTAGCTCTTAATTGGGGGGGGGGGCACCAACCAATCGGGGGGGGGGCACCAACCAATCAATCAATGAACCAGCCAACCTTACATGTGGTAGTACGGAACATGCCGTTAGCTGAAAGGAAACCTTACGGTCTGCAATTACTGTTGTACACATCTGGTGGCAGTATACTGTATCACATACAATTCAGACCTATGGTAGGTGCACACTGCATTATATGACAATCGTCATGTAGCACTCAGCCAGCTACTTACTGCCTTATCATACACCTTCAGTACGTCTCCATGTCAGACTTCACACACGGTGCAATGCTTCTGCAAGTTTTCAGGATTTGGCCCTTGTCCTCCCGTGCATGATACCAGGTAGACACTTGCCTCTTTCTTCTCCCTCTCTTCCTTCACTAAGTTTACTAGGGAAGAATGGAGTCTCCCAACAAAGTATTCTCTTGACCTATAAGGTTTGCGTCAACATTCTGTGAGCCACCATTCTCCTTATTTTACACTTTTTGTACTTCTGTAGCGGTGATGGTCTGTTCTCAGACTGGATAAAAGTACTGGACTAGAACAGATGAAGGACAAGATGGACCTTTTCAGTAACTCTGACCTTACGAGTTTTTTTGAGGACAAAGTGCTCCTGATTCTTGGTAACCTGTGTCACAGTCGTTATGGTGACCTTTTTATCCCTGACTTACAGAAGTGAACCCCTGAATCCTGGCTAGCTCTGCCTGGAGATGAGAAACCTTCTTTCTTGGGTAGAAAGGTGTCTGCATCTGAGGTAGCACTACATCCTGTGTAATGTTTCCCAGAATATTACTGTTTCATAACTACTGCATTATATCACATCCAGCTTTCTTTATATATATTTGGCTTGTAGACTGCTGTTTGGCTTTCTTATTAGTGTCTGTTTATTTTTTGTTTCCTTTTTGGCTTTTTTCCTCAATTCCTGTTTTATTTGTAAGTTTTTACTTTCAAAGGATCAAACCTCCAGACACTTGCGGCAAGGCACAGTTTGTGCTTTGGCTCCTTCTGGAAGGCTTTCTTTTTGTTACTAGGTCAAGATCTTACTGATGTCTGCACTGCAGAAACAAAGGTGGCTTAGGGATTAAGGAGAGGGTAGGGTGGAGGACGATAGTAGTCTGAAAGTATGTAGTTTGTCTTTCTTTGACACGACCTCAGGATGACTGGAATTGTGATGTAACCTGCAGTTTTTAGCAGGTACTCTGCTATTTTGATTCTGTAAATGTTGAAATGACTAACGGAGGGTAGTTATCCAGATGTAACTGAAACAGTAAAAATAACACTGCTAAGATCAATGTAAACTGAAATATTTTCTCTTAAAAATATGTACATCATGCCAGTAATAAGCTTCTTTAAACTATATTTCCATTGTACTAAATGTAAAGTTATTTCAAAGATGTCAGCTTTGTACATAAGCAGATGTTTGTTGTGGACATAATCTCTGTAAAAGAAAAAAATAAAACATTTTTAGACTAAATTTTTTGTTTACGTTGCACAATGTCAGGAATATATCTGTTTTAACCAGACGTAAAAATACTAAAGATGTCTTAGTTTAATGATTAAGAAAAATAAAAAGTTTTAATGACAAAAATTCTGCACGCTGAGTAACAGACAAGTGAGTACCACTTGGTGTTTGGGGGGCATCTGCAGTGGGTGAAACACTTGGATACATCTTTCTGTGCCCCTTTTTCTCAATCAAATGAATTCAAGACGCATATTTGTCTTTTGGTTTCTGACATGACCTTACCCTAGGGCTAAAGGGTGCATATGCTCCCAATGTCACCATTTGTTGACCCTTTCAAGTAAGAAGTTGCATCTACAAGAATATACAGAGCTTGTTAATGTTATAGAACTGTAAACTCAAAGTATAGTTACAGGAGGTACTGTTGCCATAATGAAGCAGCTACAGCATTCTTAGCTAGGATGTTGAAAGGAAGGAATTATGAGTCGATTGCCAAAGATCATCTTGGAGATTTGTTTAAATGCTGAATGATCACATATTTGTTAAATGTCACTTTGAAGAACCTTCTACAGTGAATAGAATATGTGAGTAGAATCCCAGATATTGTCCCCAAAACTACTCAAGTAATTGAAGAAACCTAAAAAACGAGAATTTGTTTTTGGACTCTTTATTATAATTTTCTTACTACCACTGCCTGTAAGGGACTGACGAGTCTGATCTGGGGTACATTTACAGTTGCCCATTCACTTATCTAGATTAGAGTTAAAGACAGCAAGAGAGACAGTTTTTTTTTGTTATGGAGTGGGAGCTTATTCTAGAGGTAGGTGATCCCTTGGTAGATGTACCTCTTTCATTGTCAGGTCCCTTTTATATTGTGGTATAAATTTAGATCTTTAAAGCCTGTATTTGTGGTGGTTGTAGTTTTACAGATATGTAGAATGTCAAGCAATTTGGGATCATTTGTCACCTTGTTTGTGCTAAGTAGGTTGAGAACCCAGACTACAGCAGCATACTCTAGGGACCCATGCTAATGGGAGAGATCTGTATGCTGCTATTGTGTGCTGACCATAAAGCTTAGCAGCCCTTGGTCAGTAAATTGCTGGACGGCCAGTGTCCAGTTTTCCAGAATGATTTACCTGGGATAAATGTGAGGGAAAGCTAGATGTATAACTGGTCAACCTGCCAGAAATGAACTGAAAGATTGTTAGAGGGTATGAGTACACTGAAGAATGTAGCTTGTAAGTGGATGACATGATGGTAAGGAGGAGGCTGGATATTTTGTATATCCAGGAGACAAGGTGAAAAGGCAGCCCAGCGAAGTATTTTTGGCCTACGTTCCTGAGTCTACTACTCGGAGGACAACAGTCTAAAAATGGTGAGGGATTTGTGTTGACAGAATCTTCTGAAGCCAGTGAGGAATGTCGTCAGAATCCATGACATACTCCTAGTAATCACACTCTAGTGTAAAGGTGGGGTAGTCTTCATTAACATATGCGCTGTAGCAAGGCTGCTGTGGTGAAGAAAAGAAAACGTTCAAGCAGCAGTTGCAGGACTCCATTCATAAGTGAAACAAAACAAGTTGTCTTAATAATGGAGGACCTGAGTGCCCATATCAGGATGGACAGACAACAGGATATGAGATTGCCTGGGTTCACATGGCTGGACAGTAGAAATGATGGAGAGTCCGTTCTACACTTGTTTGACAAATGGCTTAATGGGTGACCAATACATGGTTCACCAAAAGAGTCAGAAGATTGCCTACGAGAGTGGCTAATATGCTGACAAAGTAGACTTCCTCCTAGTAAGGAATGAGCATTGTGGCAAAATCAGATTTTGCAATGTAATCTGGAGTGAAATAGTTTGGCCCCCAGCATAAACCACTGGTGGCCATCGCTTCAAGCAGTGAACATAATACTGTGATGCCAAAAGAGAGCAAGTTGAGGACATGGAAGCTGACTAGAGCAAAAGCACAAGAGTTCTGGGATGTACTTAGTTCTGGGATGTACTTAGAACTATAGCAGCTCACGAAGAAGAGGGAATAGGAGGAGTCATAACAGAGTTGCAGCATCTCAAAACAGTATATATGGGAAGTTGATAGAGCATAAAATGGAAGTAAGGTTCGAAGGGAAAGCTGGTGATAAACTGCAGAAGTCTAGTAAGTTAGCAAATGAAAAATTTGCAGGAATAAGTGGAAGCTAGAAAAGATGGATCCGGTTATGATGGAATACTGGTTGGCTAACAGGCTAAAAGAGCATTCACAGTGGCAATGAGTTCAGCATTAGAGAAACTTTTATGCCATCTGCTGAGTCACTTTCTAGAAGCTGACAAAGAAGCTCTGTTAATTTGCTAGGCAACACATGAAATATTAAATGCACATAGTCTGCAGATGCCCCTCATATGGGATACCAGCAACAGTCTGCTCACCAGTCAAGAAGGCATCAAGGGCAGATGAAAGTTGTACTTTCAAGAAGCTTCTGAATGAAGAACCCCTAGTGAAACTGTACTGCGACATAACACAACCTACTATGAAAGAGAAGCACGAAGTACAGTAAGAAAGAGGAAGTCTGGGAAAACTGGCTCAAATTAAGGAAAATGAAGGAACACTTGTGTATTCCCTCTCCTGGCTTAATACTAATTCAGCTCTTAAATTCATTTTAAATGCTCTTTGGATTTGAACCGTAAACTGATTTGCCCTTAGTAATGAACTGTACCTGTTCTTAAATGAAAATTCAGTACTGTGCTATATCATTAACTGTTACTGTTAATGCCTATGTAAATTTCTAAGTAAATGGTTCTACATTCTGTTGTATGTTTAGGTGTATTGTCTGGCCTCTCTGGCCTGGGGGATCATTGGACCAGTTCACCTATCTGGTTAACAAATGTTAAATAAATAAGAAAAAATAGTCACCACAGATTTTTTTTGTTTTTTCCAGTTTTTAAACTGGGTAAGCCCATTGGGCGCAATTGTTCTTTTTCACAGGTAACCCATGAGCAATGCCTTACTGTGTAACTTGCTCAGTCACAAAGTAGGAAAATGCATGTGGAGCGAATCAAACTCTGTACCTTGGGCATTGGAAGCAGCTCATTAACAGCTCAGAACTTTAGTCTTATGTGCTAATTGCCAAACAGAAGTATGATCAAGATATTGGGTACATTAGCATAGAAATGGCAACTGAGCGCACTCATTACAGTTTGAAGACAGAGGGAGCTAGAACATGAGTATCTTTGTGTCAGTGTACAAGAGCAAAGGGGGATATTTACAGCTCTGGGCAGTGCAGAGATATCAAACTCTTGTCACCTTGCATTGGAGTGCTGGAGAGGGTGATAAATAGTTTGTAGAGCAATAAAAAATAAGATGGGGAAATTGAAGAGTTTTGATTCCGATCAGGATGCAGTATAAATAAGCCAATGTTTTCAGTGAGACGGGTAGTGAAGAAGAAGTTGGATATGAGGAAATTGTGAAATTGGACATTCCTAAACTTGGAGAAAGTATATGACAAGGTCACAAGGAAGTGTTTTTGTTAGTACTGTCATAGTTCAGAGTCCCAGAAGCATTGGTTGAATCAGTGCAGCTATGTACAGGGAGCCCACTGACAGACTCGCAAAGGGTTTTCCCATTGGGAATGGGCATGCATTAGGGCTCATCTCTCAACTCATTAGCAAACTGGTCAGAGAGGACAGATTAGCAAAGCTACTGCATGCAGATGATGTGGCATTACAAACAGATTCTGAACAAGAATGTCAAACAGTATGGGACTGGAATGCAAAACTGAAGGCACATGGGAAGAAACTGAGTACAGACAATACGGTGATATTGGCAGCAGATGGGGAAATCAGATGAAGCTTAAAACAGATAGAACAGAAAATGCTGGAACAGGTTAATAGCTTCAGGTATCTGGGATATGTGGCTGAGGAGAAGGTAAGTTTGAATGAGGAGATCAAAACTAGAGTAAGAGGTGCTGCAGCCAACTGACACAAAATGTCAGGGGTAGCATGTGATAGAAGAAAGCCAAGGAAGTTGAAAAGTAAGGTGTACAAAAGTGAGACCAGTGCTTCTGTATGGCAGAGAAACCTTGACAGTGAAGGCAGAGAGCAACTGAAGAAACTTGAGGTGATGGAGGTGAAGTACCTGAGAAACATAGCAGGATGCACACCATGGGGCAGGCAAAGAAATGAAGACATCAGAGCAGCAGCCAAATTCACCCCAGTGTCAAGGAGAACAGATTGCAGTACTTTGGTCATATGTGCAGAAACGTGGAAGATTATCTGATAAAGCAGATTTGGCAAAGCGAGGAAAATAGACAGGAGGCGACAAGGACATCAGCCAAAAGGTCAGTTAAGAGAGAAACCAGGGAATGTGGGCTTGAATGTCAAATAACAGTGGGGGGGGGGGGGGACTGACTCTGTGATGCATAGTAGTGATTTATGAGAACCAAATCGGGAATGTTTCAACTCCTTTTAGGGGAGTTGACATTGGTGACATTTTAGTGTATGCTATCCCGTTAGTGGATGGATAGTTTAAATTTTCCAGTATAATTGTTTGGTTTGATGGTTAGAGAATGTCCTTCAAGGATGCATCTGCAGTCCTTACAAATGGGTTGTCCTGTCGTCAGGCAGCCCTTCGGTCGGCTGGATTCCAAAGTCTGGGTCTGGCCTCGGCTGATGTCGCACTTCACCCGACGTCATAGCTGCAGTTATTCGGGTATAAAGGTATCAGCCGACGCCATTTTCCTCAGTCTTTCTTGCCGCGTGGCGCCCGAAGCAGAAGCTGTTCGCAAGTGCCGGTCGGTCAGAACCAGAGATTACTACTACCGAAGACTCTAAAAAGCTAAGTACCCCGTTGGGGACTCTTTCTTGCCTCAGCCGATGTCAGAAAAAGTGAATAACTGTTTAACTTGTGGTAAACAAATACCTCATAAAGATTTCCACTCTTACTGCCTACCTTGTTTAGGCCCGGACCACGACGTAGCAGCTTGTCTAGCTTGTGCTTCTTTCAACCGACGGACGCTTATTCGTCGGTCGGAATTTGCTGAGGAGTTTTTCGGCTCCGCTTTTGCTTACATTATGCCGTCGGAAACTCCGACTACGCAAATAACTAAAAAGCGCAAGGAAAAGGACCGACACTCGCGGTCCGCGGTTTCGGCCGAAACCGGGATTAAGCCTACCGCGAGTATCTCGGTTTCGGCTGAAACAGAGTCCACGGTTCTTCCTTCGGCCGAAAGCTTACCTCCTACCGAGGCCTCATCCTGCATGGCTGAATCTGCTACTGAAATTCCACCTGCTCTTGCAGGTTCACAGGATTTATCTGATACTATTCCTTTAGATATTTCTACTCCTGCACGTGGAGCTGCTAGGCCCCCTGCATCCATGTCGATTAAGGCTTTTGCCAGGGCTAAAGCAGCAAAATCTACCAAAACTGTGCCTGCTAAGACCCCCTCTCACAGGCCTAACTCTAGTTCTCAAATGCTTAGCCTAGCAGAGGATCTCATTTCTTTGATCCGGGGATCCCAACCCCACCCAGACAGGGCCTCTCACCCACCTCCAGAGAAGAGGCCTAGAGCAGAGCCCCCTGAGCCAGTTTCTTCAGATGACTCCTCTGATGATTCAGATAATACAAACCCTCCAGAGGGCCCTTTTTCTCCTTATGAGGACTCTGATGCAGAAGAGTCCATTCCTTCTGCCTCTCCGCCTGAGGAATTTTCTTTTGGGGAAACCTTGCATGCTATGAGGGAACAATTTCAATGGCAGGGCCAGGATTTTTCAGACTCTAGGAAAAGGCTTAGAACCTTTTTGCATTTGCCACAGCATAGGCCTTTAGCCATACCTCCAGTACTTACTGTTGTGGATGATGCATTTAATGATGCTTGTACTGCTCCTGATTCTCTTCCTCTGGCCCCTGCTAAGCCCGATAGGTACTACAGGGTCCCGACACACATTATCATTTGTATAAGGCTCCTTTGCAGATCCTGAAACTATCTCCCAGGGACCCAAGGCTGTAGCAGCTACCTCTGCCAAAAACCCCCTCCCCTCTGAAAGGGAATCTAGGGCCTTAGAGAGATGGGGTAAAAAAGTTTACACTTCTGCTACTCTTTCAGCTAGGGCCTTAAACTGTCAATTCCACATGATTCAGTATCAGGAATTTATGTTAGACCAGTTAACTAAAAAACTGTCCTCGGATGAACCATTAGACAAAAAATCTGTTCAGGAAATGGTACATAACATTCAGCAGGTCAGTAATCATTCCTTAAAATGCGGCTATGATGCACTGGAGGCTTCTTTTAGATCAGCTATGACTGGTACAGTGATCAGAAGACATGCATAGTTAAAAGAGCAGTCCTTACCAGACCATGTTAAATCAAAGCTCCTAAATGCTCCTATGGATAAGCTCAATTTGTTTGGCTCCCCGGCACAGCAGGTGCTGAAGAAGGTGGAAGAGAAAGCAACATCTGTCCAGACAGTCAAGGATTTCTTGCAGGTCCAGCCTCCAAGGTTTAGTAGGAACTGGCCTTCCAAGAATTGGTCCTTTCCAGACACCTCCAGAGCCCAGAGAGGCAGGAATAGGCGCTCAAGAGGCAGGGGTCAATCCAGAGGTGCCTACAGGGGACGTCAATGGCAGGCTAACAACCAGCAAGGTACTGCCACAGATCCAGCCACCAGCACTTCCACAGGACAATCACAGTGACTTGGCTCTGGCACCGCCTACCAGGGAACAACTAGAAGCACCCTTAGGCAGAAAGCTAGCCTTATTTTCAGTAACTGGCACTACATCACAGGAGACAAATGGATTTTACAGACAATAGACCAAGGTTACAGGATGTTCTTCATCTCACATTGCTGCAGTCCTTACACTTGGGTAGTCCGCTGTCCTCGGTCGGCCCGAATATCAAAGTATAAGGCTGACGTCGGTCAAGGCGCATTTGACTGACATCAGGACGTCAGGGTACAAATGCGCATGACCGACGTCATATCCTCAGTCTTTTTTGCCGCATGGTCCGATGCAGAAGCAGCGTTGCAAGTGCCGGTTGGCGTTCTGAAATTGTTCGATTTCGGAGTTTCAGACCGAGTCAAAGTTGGCTAAGTACCCCGCTGGGGAATATTTTAGTTTTTTCTTGCCTCAGTGGTTTACCGGATGTCAGAAAAAGTGAATAATTGTATTTCTTGTGGGAAACAGATACCGCATAGAGACTACCATACTTTGTGTATTCCTTGTTTAGGGCCTGAGCACGACGTTGTTGGGTGTCGCTCTTGTGCTAGATTCAATAAGCGCACTATAAAGAGAAGATTAGATTGTGCCAGGTTAGTCTTTGGGAAGTGGTGCAATTATAAAATGCCGTCGGATGCTCCGACGCCCGCTTCTTCGAAGAAGCGCAAGGACAAAGCCGGTTCTTTAGAGGTGTCGGTGGAGCTGGTGGTTCCACCGGAGGTTTCTTTGGGATCCCAGGGAGAGACTTTGTTATTGCAGGATGTGGCCTCTCTGGAGGCAGGCCAGGCTGATGGGGCTTCTCAGGTTACTATACTCCCCTCCCTGCCTAGGGTGGTTAGGCCCTCTCCTTCTGTTTCCAAGGCTTCTCCCAGGGGCAGGCCAGGTTTAGCTTCAGTTGGTGTTACCCCTAGTTCTTCAGGAACTGTGCCCAAGAAGCATATGCTTAAAATGGCAGAAGATTTGATTACTTTGATTAGGGGTTCTATGCCCCCTCCTGATAAGAGACCTAGGGTGGAGCCTGAGCTAGGGAGTTTTGAGCAGGCTTCAGATGTTTCAGAGTCTTCGGCTGAAGACTTGCAGGAGTACTCTCCTTATTCTGATTCTGATGTGGATGATTCTACTCCTTCTGCTTCTCCTCCTGAGGATTTTTCTTTTCAGAAACTCTTCATTCCATGAGGGAGCATTTTAAGTGGGAAGGTCAGGACTTCTCTGATTCCAGGAAAAGGCTTAGGGAATTTTTGTTTTTACCCCAGCATAGGCCTTTGGCTATACCTCCTGTTTTGGATGTAGTGGAAGATGTTTTTACAGAGGCTTCTCTTAATCCTGATTCTTTGCCTCCTGCTCCTGTTAAACCGGATAGGTATTACAGGGTGCCTGAAGCTCATAAGTATCTTTTTAAGAGTCCTAGGGCAGACCCAGAAACTGTTGGCCAGGGGCCTAAAGGTGTTAAGGCTTCTGTTGTAAAGAATCCGGTTCCTGCAGATAAAGAGGCCAGGGCCTTGGATAGATGGGGAAAGAAAGTTTATACTTCTTCCATTCTTGCTATGAGGGCTTTGAATTGCCAGTTTCACATGTTGAAATACCAAAACTATCTCCTTTCACAATTGAAGTCTAAGGTTGATGCTCTGGCAGAAGGTATTGATTGTAAAGAGTTGCAAGATTTAGTACATGTTTCTGAACAGGTGGGTAAGCATTCTTTGCAATGTGGTTTTGATGCTGTACAGGCTTCGTCTAGGGTGGCTGCCACTGGGTCAGTTCTTCGCAGGCACGCCTGGCTGAGGGATCAAAATTTATCTGACCATGTTAAAACAAGGATTTTGGATGCTCCTTTGCAATCTGACGTGTTGTTTGGTTCTCCTGTTGAGGCAGTTTTAAAGAAAATGGAAGACAAGGCTAAGTCTATGCAGACTGTTAAAGATTTTTTGCAGGTCCAGCCTCCAAAGTTTAGTAGAAATTGGCCTACTAAGGGGTGGACGTATACTTCTTATGATTCCCAGTCTAGGGGTAGATCTAGACGTGGTAGGGGCAGAGCTCAGGGCTCTTTCAGGCCTAGAACAGGGAGTTCTCCTGCACAGTCTTCGGTGAGGGCAGGGGTCAGTCCTTTCGTAAACAGACCCAATGACCTACCTTTTCAGCTGCCAGAGCCTTCTCGTCTGGCAGCACCTTTGGGAGGAAGGTTGGCACTTTTCAAAGAAAATTGGAGTTTAATTACCCAAGACAGATGGGTATTGGATATCATACACCACGGTTACAGGTTTTATTTACATACCTTGCCTCCTTTCAAAGGCATGCCAGACGTTCCTCCTCAACAAAGAATAGAGGCTCACAAGCAAGTTTCTCTGTTACTCCAAATAGGGGCCATACAGCCGGTCCCTATGCCAGAAGTGGGCCTAGGATTTTATTCTCGCCTGTTCCTAGTGCCAAAGAAGGGGAACACGTGGAGACCAATTTTGGATTTATCTATCCTCAACACTTATCTGGACATTCCCAAGTTCAAAATGTTGACGTTACAGCAGCTTTTACCTCTGCTGGGCAAAGATCATTGGATGGTAACTTTGGATCTCAAGGAGGCTTACCTTCATGTTCCTATCAGACTAAGTTGCAGGAAGTATCTGCGTTTTCGAGCTGGGACTTCTCACTATCAGTTCTCTGCATTGCCCTTTGGCTTATCTACTGCCCAGAGTGTTCACGAAAGTTCTGGCTCCAGTGATAGCTTTCTTCAGGCTAAAAGGAATACAGATCTATCCTTATTTGGACGACTGCCTGATTCTGGCTCAAGGAAGGAAGAGCTTCTTCATCATTTGGAATATGTGATAGCAGTGCTAAGATGCCTGGGGTATTCTGTGAACGAAATAAAGTCCAGTCTAGTACCCTCTCAGGACATGTGCTTTCTGGGTGTGAGACTGAATACAGCATCCCAGATGGCCTTTTTAACCCCGGACAAACAAAAGAGTCTTTCCCTTTACTTCCATCAACTATCTCATCAGTCCAGGCTGACTGCAAGGACAGTCCTTCAAGCCTTAGGGTTCATGGCATCTTGTATTCTGGTGCTTCCCAATGCCAAACTGCATATGAGGAAGCTGCAATGGTATCTCAAAAATGTATGGAGACAGCACTGCCAGGATCTGGACACTGTCATTCAGATAATACCTTGCATTCAAAAGGAATTTTTGTGGTGGGCTCAGGAATGTCACCTAAACAAGGGACTCTCTGTGACCCGGCCAGAGGCGAGTCAGATTTTAACGACAGATGCCTCAGACAAAGCTTGGGGAGCTCATCTAAATGGAAAGTGGATACAAGACAAGTGGCCTGCCAGACTACAACATCTACATATCAACCTGAAGGAGATGTTAGCAGTCCAGTTTGCATTAATAGCTTTCAAGGATTTACTTCTTCCAGGGCAGGTGTTGATTCTAACAGACAACACAACTGTCATGTGGTACATCAACAAGCAAGGGGAACGATTCTTATCCTCTATGCAGGCAAGCAATGATTTTGTGGGAGACTGCTCTCAGTTTACAGCTCAATCTTCAGGCAAGGTTTCTGCCAGGAGCACAGAACTCCTTAGCAGATGTGTTGAGCAGGCAATTATGGATCCCCACGAGTGGAAATTGGATCCTCATGTATTTCAGAAATTGACAGTGTCATGGGGAACTCCAGACATAGATCTGTTCGCTTCTCCACTAAACCATCAGCTGCCAAAGTTTTGCACAAAAAGGTTTCATCCCACAGCTTGGGAAAGTGGATGCTCTTTCTTTCAATTGGAGCAATCTTCATGTGTATGCCTTTCCACCTCTGCCTCTCCTCCCAAAGGTACTTCTAAAGGTCAGACAGGACAAGCCAAGGATGATTTTAATAGCTCCAGATTGGCCTCGACAGCACTGGTACCCATTACTGAGAAGTCTGGTACGGAAGCCTCCATGGCCTTTGCCTTCGATTCCACACCTGTTGTCACAGGAGGACAGCCATTTACTCAATGTCAAGCTTCACTCTCTGCACCTAACAGCCTGGCATATTCTGTTTTGAACCATAGTGGGCCTCCTCTTCCTCAGCAAGTTTTGAATGTTATTTTGGAAGCTAGAAGGCCTAGTACAAGGAAAGTGTACGCAGATAAATGGAAGAGATTTTTATTTTGGAGTGCAGCAAAGATTTTGATGTTTCTGAGCCTAATTTGAGTGTGGCTCTTCAATATCTTACTGAGTTACTGGACAAAGGTTTGTCTTTCTCTTCTATTAAGGTTCATGCTGCAGCAATTTCGCTCACTATGATTGTGACCCACCATTGTTTTCTCATCCTTTGTTCAAGCAATTTCTTAGAGGGGCAAAGAATATAAGACCCCACAGGGCTCCTACTCCTGCTTGGGATCTCAATTTTGTGTTGGAGAAACTCACTCTACAACCTTTTGAGCCTGCAGCTACTTCTGAGTTGAAATATTTATCATGGAAGACTGCTTTTTTGTTGGCAATTACCTCTGCAAGAAGGGTTTCTGAATTGCAGGCCCTTATGGCGGTTGAGCCTTTCTTAATTTTCCATAAGGATAGGGTATCTTTACGTACTAATCCTTCCTTTATGCCTAAAGTGGTTTCTAGTGTGGCTTTAAACCAAACTATTCATTTGCCTACTTTTTATGCAAATCCCCAAAATAAAGGGGAAAAGATTTTGCACACTTTAGATGTACACAGGCAGTTGCGATATTATTTGGACAGAACTAAAGGGTTCAGGCAGTCTCAACAGTTATTTGTTTCTTTTGCTTTGAGTTGTCAGGGCAAGCCTGTGTCAAAACAAACTATTTCTAAGTGGATTGGGTTTTGCATTGCTTTCTGTTATTCCCATCATGGCAAGGAGATTCCAGCCGGGATTAGGCCTCATTCCACTAGAGCTACTGCCACTGACAGCTTTTTGAGGGGTGGCAACCAAGGATATTTTGGAGGCAGCTACTTGGAGTTCAGTGCATACTTTCTCTAGGCATTATCACCTGCCACTTTACTCTAAATCCAGGGCTGGTTTTGCCACTGCTGTTTTGCAGAGCATTTTGGCAGCTCCTGCTTCCTTATAGTTTGGCCATCCTCCCATACCTCTGCTTTGGGATTCTACCCAAGTGTAAGGACTGCAGCAATGTGAGATGAAGAACATAGTACAGTTTTGTACCTACCATAAATGTAGATGTTCAAGATCCACATTGCTGCAGTCCAATTTACCTCCCTCCTTCCCCTCTGTAGTTAGAGGTGGTTGTGTGGGTTGAGTTGTACATATTGTGTATATAGTGTATATTTTGTACATATAATTAGGGCAAGGGTGCTTGGTTGTTTGTTTGCTGTCTTTTGGTTTTGACCTTTATTTTTAGGGTCTTCTGACATCTGGGGCAAGAAAAGACTGAGGATATGACGTCGGTCATGCGCATTTGTACCCTGACGTCCTGATGTCAGTCATATGCGCCTTGACCGACGTCAGCCTTATACTTTGATATTCGGGCCGACCGAGGACAGCGGACTACCCAAGTGTAAGGACTGCAGCAATGTGGATCTTCGAACATCTACATTTATGGTAGGTACAAAACTGTACTTTTCACTTCCATACTCTACCAAGGAAGAGAGGAATGCCAAACCTACCTCCAAATCAGAAAACAGAAGCTCTACAACAAATAAATCACTTACTAAGGATGAGAGCTATAGAAAGGGTACCGTCTATGGAACAGGGGCAAGGATTTTACTCCAGACTCTTCCTGGTACCAAGAAAAGAAAACCAATGGAGACCTATTCTAGATCTGTCCGCTCTAAACACATACCTCATTGTTCCAAAATTCAAAATGCTGACCCTACAGCAGCTTCTTCCCATGCTGGGCAAGGAGTCTTGGCTGGTAACTCTAGATCTCAAGGAGGCATACCTGCACGTCCCCATACGACCAAATTGCAGAAGATACCTCAGATTTCTTGCAGGATCAGAGCATTATCCAATTCTCAGCATTGCCCTTTGGCTTATCTACTGCGCCCAGAGTATTCACGAAATGCCTGGCATCAGTAATGGCTCATTGCAGGCTTCAGGGAATTCAAATTTAACCTTACCTGGACGACTGCCTGTTACAAGCGGACAACAAAAACAAATTAACAAAAGATTTGAAAAAGGTCATTCATCTACTGCAAGCCCTGGGATACACAGTCAATATAAAAAAGTCAAGGCTGATACCATCCCAAAGGATAACCTTCTTGGGTGCAGAGCTGGACACATCAAACCAAATGGCATTCCTAACAGTAGAAAAACAGAAGCACCTTCCTCTCTACTTCATGGCATTAACAAAGCAGAACCAGCTAACAGCAAGAAAAGTCCTGCAAGCCCTGGGCTACATGGCATCCTGCATAATATTGATTCCACATGCCAGACTACATATGAGAAAGTTACAGTGGTACCTAAGGAATTTATGGTCTCAGCACAAGCACAGCCTAGAAACCCAAATTCCAATAATTCCATGCCTGAAGCAAGAATTCCAATGGTGGGCTCAGGCCTGTCAATCAAACAAAGGACTGCCCTTCCACAGACCTCAACCAAGCCAGACCATCACAACAGACGACTCAGACCTCGGTTGGGGGGCACACATGTTGGACAAGTGCATACAAGGCTTATGGACTCAGGACCAGCTGCACCTACACATAAATCAAAAGGAGATGCTGGCAGTAAAACTGGCAATTCAGACATTCAGACCATTTCTTCGACAGGGTCAATTGCTGATAAGGACGGACAACACCACAGTTATGTGGTACATCAACAAACAGGGAGGCACGCATTCATACCCTCTATGCCGGATGGCAATGGACCTCTGGAATGTGGCCCTGAGCTTCAACATCCAGTTACAAGCAATATTTGTACCAGGAAAAGAAAATATACTATCAGACATCCTAAGCAGAACTTCCACGGATGCCCACGAATGGATGCTGCATCCAGACATCTTCAAAACCATTACAGGGAAATGGGGACTACCAGAAATAGACTTATTTGCATCCCCACACAACCACCAATTGAAAAATTTCTGCACGAGGGCATACCACCCACTTGCTTGGAAGGTGGACTCCCTATCTTTTAGTTGGAAAAACCTGACCGCATATGCATTCCCACCTCTTCCTTTGATGCACAAGGTGCTATTGAAGATCAAAGAAGACCGTCCAAGGATCATCCTGATAGCTCCAGACTGGCCGAGGCAGCATTGGTACCCATTACTGAGGAGTATGTCTCGAGAACAAATATGGCCTCTGCCCCTAGTTCCCTTACTGTTAACACAGAACAACTTCAAAACCCTGCATCCAAACCTAAAAACACTGCAGCTGGCTGCCTGGAACATTGCATAAGACAAAATAACCCAGATTTATCTCAAAGGGTTAAAGACATTATCTTGGAGGCTCGCAGACCCTCAACAAGAAAAAAATATTCAGCAAAATGGAAAAGATATCTCATTTGGAGTGCAGCAAAAGGAGAAAATGTGTCACTGGTAAACATAGCTAACATCCTGGAATACTTGGCAGAGCTCTTCCACAATGGCCTGTCCTATTCTTCCATTAAGATTCATGCATCAGCTATTTCAGCAGAATACAACATGGACCCACCAGTCTTCTCACATCCTCTACTCGGGCAGTTTCTGAGAGGAATTAAAAATGTAAAGCCACCTAGGAAGCCACCATTGCCCGCATGGGACTTGAACTTTGTGCTAGAAAAGTTGACACTCCCTCCTTTCGAGCCTGCAGCAACAGCAGAATTACAGTACTTATCATGGAAAACTGCTTTCCTGCTTGCAATCACTTCAGCAAGAAGGGTTTCTGAACTACAGGCATTAATGGCAGTACAGCCCTTCCTTATCTTCCATCAAGAT
The DNA here is from genome assembly GCF_019279795.1 of Protopterus annectens. Taxonomy (NCBI): domain Eukaryota; kingdom Metazoa; phylum Chordata; order Ceratodontiformes; family Protopteridae; genus Protopterus; species Protopterus annectens. The sequence goes on from NC_056735.1 coordinate 1,742,172,161, forward strand.
AGTGTCCATGAGAACTAACCCTACTTTTATGCCAAAGGCGGTCTCCAGGGTATCTTTAAACCAAGCTATCCACCTGCCTACATTCTTCCCCAACCCACAGAACAAGGGAGAAAGACTGTTCCATACCTTGGATGTACATAGACAATTGCGTTACTACCTGGACAGGACCAAGAGCAATAGAAAAACTGACCAGTTACTGGTAGCATATGCAACAGGAATGGAAGGAAAAGCAATTTCAAAACAGACATTCTCTAAGTGGATAGGAAATTGCATTAGATTTTGTTACTCTTACCATGGGAAGAAAACTCCAGAAAACATCAGACCTCACTCTACAAGGGCTACAGCCACTACCACAGCTTTTTTACGAGGAGTGGCTACCAAAGACATTTTAGAGGCTGCTACTTGGAGCTCCATGCATACATTTGCCAAGCATTATAATCTACCCTTATACTCCAGATCCCTAGCAGGTTTTGCCACTGCTGTTTTGCAAGGGATCTTAACTACACCATAATCTTATTACACCTCCTCCCCCAGTTTGGCTATGGTATTCTACCCATTTGTAAGGACTGCAGATGCATCCTTGAAGGACATAGTACAGTTTTGTACCTACCATAAATTTAGATGTCCGAGAGGCATGCATCTGCAGTCAGGATTACCCTCCCTCCTTCCCCTCTGAGGTACTCCTAGGGTATTTGCCCATCTTCTAGCTAGCTGGGGGAATCTATTATGGTGTATTTGTTTGTATATATGTATATACATGTTTATTTTTATTTGCTCTTTCTTATTTGGAAACTTTTGCAATTATCCAAATTTTGCCTTCCTAGAGGGCACCTGGCATCTGGGGCAAGAAACACTGAGGAAAATGGCGTCGGCTGATACCTTTATACCCGAATAACTGCAGCTATGACGTCGGGTGAAGTGCGACATCAGCCGAGGCCAGACCCAGACTTTGGAATCCGGCCGACCGAAGGGGTGCCTGACGACAGGGACAACCCATTTGTAAGGACTGCAGATGCATGCCTCGCGGACATCTACATTTATGGTAGGTACAAAACTGTACTTTCTTGTTTATTGGTCTTCATTAACTACAGGTGTCACGGTAAGGGTTTTCTAGTTGACTGTGATATGAAAGGTGGACATATCTGCATTTGCCAAGATATGTTTAAATTCTTAGCTTTTCTGTGCCTCAGATGACTAGTGTTACAGTGTTTGACTAGTGACACAGGCACTGGAGGGGCCATGTGAAGGAAGTGGGGAGTGAACGTCTGACACTGGCTCACCCATCCTGGGGCAGAGATGAAGCCTAGGCAATAAGCAGTTAAGAACCTGATTATCTTCGTTCTGCAAGCACTATACCACTTGGTCAGGAAGGCTATGCATGCACAGAAGCATGCGTATGCCCTCCTTCAGTAAGGCGGAGCATGCATGCATGTACCTTCCTGAAGGCAACAGCTGTGAAGCTTGCAAGGCTACTGTGTAGTGGCGGAGGTTCAGGCACACTTTTTATGTGATGTGCACTAGTATCTCTGATCTCTTCACCAGCCTCAGAAGTGGGATCTGATTGAGCGCTGGTCAGACTAAGGTGGGTCTGATATATGGGATGAATGAGGTGAGTAGCTGGAGGTAGCCGATAGCCAGTTGCAAGGAAGAGAAAGAAAAATATGTGCATGATGTCTAGGTCTTCATCTAACTGGAGTAGCCATACGGTGATGGGGTTACAACTAAAAATTGATTCTTTCCCACCAGAGGCAGGGTCATCTTTATCTGATGTCCTAAAGAAGTGCTGGGCATTAAAACCACATGCATCAGGGGTTTTGTCACTGTAGTGAAACTGTTTCTGGGACTGAGCAGATGTCTGCATTTTCAAGGATTAAGCAGACCTCAAGGATAGGTATCTTTGTAATAAGGTTTCTAGTGTTAAATATTGCCACCCACGTTTGTAAGGCCTGATTTGCGTGTGTTAGGTTAGCAGATATAGGAGACTGGCTTTGTCAAAAAAAGGTACTGTGGGGGCAGAAAACATCTTGTCTAGTACACAGCAAAGAAGTCACAAGAAGAAAGGTGCAAACCACCCTTGGTGAACCTGGTAGGATTGTCAGCCATCTCCTCCAAGGTTTGACTTATTGGATTGCCTTAGAATGACTCAGAGCCACCTGCTAAAATCCAATTATCTTCTGCTTGTTCTAAGACATCTTTCTCTGTGAAGGACGATATACTTTGAGAGTAGTTTCCAGACAAAATCAGAAACCTACTCGAAGATCTCAACCATGTCCCTCTTCATATGTTTCAAGGAGTGTGATGCAGGCTGTTCACAGCTGCATGACAATGATTGTGTTGAATGCCTACTTGGAGTGAATGGACTTGAGTGACTGGCACCTCAGAAGCAGCTAACCATCACCCTATCCTTACTCAGCTGGTGCATGAATGTACCAGGATGCTTGACTATGAAGTCATCTGTGACTAGAACATTACATGGAAATGCCTAATGGCTTGTAAGGCTGGGGCATGCCACCTGGGTGACCCAATATTTATGTTACTAGAGGGCAGTGGCATGTGAGCTGCAAGATTAGCATTTGTATACCACTGCGGGTTGAGTGTTGCAGTGGCATGGTACTTAAAGCACATTTGAACTTAGTATTTGTGCTGTGTTGCTGTTGTGCTGTAATTTTTTGATTTCTGACAGCCTTGTGATTTGAGAGGTTTGTCTCCAGTTTGAGTATTTGCACCTCTTACTTATAGGCTTGGTAGCAATAGCAGATTGTCAGTGAGCATAAAGTAGTTACTACATTGCCTCACAGTGTCTAGTACTAGTAGGATGGTAACAAATGAGGTAAGGACAGACTTGATTCCTGTGGTGTACAGAAATCAGATTGACAGATGCAGTGACTTTTGAGGGGGTTATATGACTGTTGGATAGTGAGACACAGATATTTTACAAGTACGGGTTGTGTTGAGTTGACTAGTTCTTTGTAACAAGAAAATGCTATGATACTAAGGCTGTTAGGTTTTGTCGTTAAAGACAATTTGTTCAGGATGCTGTGTGATAAGGTTCTAGGATTTTCTCAATTTGTAACTGTGAACTATTTACTCATTGCAATGGCAAATAGCACAACGTAGCACACTGTAGTGGTATCTAAGAAAGGCTATTTTGGAGTACTTCTAAGGGGAAAGTTTCACTAGGTGCACAGTGTCTACTGTCTGTTACGGGTTATCTCACTGCCGAGTATCGCACAGTGTAGTGTACCTCCACTGAAGCAAAGGACTAAGCTGCAGAATGCTGCCAAAAGTGAAGCAAACTAAAAGCTGCAAACTGCTAGTCAAAACACTGAATGTTAGGATGCTTCAGCAAATGCACAAACAAGATTCTACAGATTCCCCTTCTATCTAAAGTAAAAAAAAAAAAAAAAAAAAACACACGTTTTGCTAAATAGACGTGAAAGATGAAGTGGTTCTTATCAGTTAAATGAGTATTTATTTGTTTTCCATCACATCTCGGTTGTTTTGTCAAGTAGTTGAATTAGTGCTTGTTACGATTCGTAGTACATAAGTTGTCTTTGTCCCATATAAAATCTCATGTTTGGCATTCTAAAAGTTGAAATATGCTCATTTTCTACTACACACACACAACTTTTTATACATAGTTAAGCCAATCTTACAGGCTAGCAGAGAATAACATACATTCAGATAACTATTGAAACAGCCTTCAGTAAGGGTGAAAGGCCAGGAGAATCATGATTGCAGGCAAGTAGACAAATATTTTAGCAATTCAGAAGGCAAAGTACCAGAGTTATGAGAAATGCTGGCAGGATCCTATCCAGAAAGGTGGTAGTTCCAGACTTTCCTTGCCTTTCATCTTGGGGAAACATTTTAAACAGCTTTGGCAAGTGAAGGATACCCTAATTAATGGAAAGTCTGTGGATAATGATTGCACTTTGTATATTTATAAAGAAATGCCTTCACTTCTCTGTGTGTGCAAGTGTGTTTGTAAATGTGTATTATTGAAACAGGCAAGTTTAGGTTCCCATCTTAGCGTACTTAAAGTTACCTTCATAATAGGCTGTGTAATCTGAGATGCCCTCTGCCTTTTATTAATATCACTTAGATTTGCCCAGAGACGTAAAACAGCCCTTCACAAGACAGTAGATGTGTGTTTTATTAAAGGAACCTTACTTCAAAAGGAACCTGGACGAGTGGATGGAGCACTGTAAATTCTTACCGGGAACAGTGCCCACAACCCTCCTGGACATATGCAGTCATTACTAAATGCAGATGTTCTTCGTGTTTCACTGTTGCAGTCATTACAATTGGGTAATCTACTGGCAGGTTGCCCTCAGTCGGCCTGAATAACAAAGTCTTGGGTCCTGCGTTGGTCGCCATCTCCTTCATGACGTCAGGTCGTCAGGGGTATAAAACATGCAGCAGACGCCATTTTAATCAGTCTTTATTGCCACACGGTGCCCGAAGCAGAAGCAGTTCGCAAGTGCCGGTCGGCCAACTCCTGAAATTTTCATTTTTGAGTTTCAGAACCGAAGTATTCAAACTAAAGCTAAGTACCCCATTGGGGAAACTTTTTCTTGCTCCTTGTCAGTAAAAGTTAATACTTGTATTACTTGTGGGAAGCAAATACCTCATAAGGATTTTCATTTGTACTGTATTCCTTGCCTAGGCCCTGACCACAACGTGCCTTGCTTTTGGTTTTGTGCTAAATTTAACCAACGCCCTATTAAGCGTCTGTATATTTTTGCTTCTAAATACTTTGGTCCAAGATTTAACTATCCTGAAATGTCATCAGTTAGCAATCAGACTACTGCAATTCACAAAAAAAGCAAAGAAAAAGACAGAGACAGACCGTCAAGGTCCAAAACCGACAACGAAGCTTCTCCTAAGCCAGTCGCCAGTACTCAGTGAGGCACTTTCGCAGCCCCTTATGCCCGCTACATTTGAGTTGCAGGCTTTACAGAGACCCATTCGGAGTCCGGTCAAGTACTGAACCCGCAGATGTCTCTCCCTTGGATGGGTCCGGAACCACTGAGCAGGCACCGGCTTCTGAGTGTGTTTTCAGGCCTAAAGATTTGTATATTAAACCGAAGCCATCATCAAAAACAAGGCCAAAACCAACTACTATGTCTCAAAAAACGATGCATGAGCCACATGCTCAGGCCCCTATGCCTAAACAACAAATGATCAAAATGGCTGAGGATTTAATTACCTTGATCAGGGGTTCCCAACCCCCTCCTGCTAAGAGGCCTAGGCAAGGCACTGATTATGAATCTTCAGATCAGGTTTCCATTTCTTCTGATTCCTCTTCTGATCAGGAACTTTCTGTCCCACTTTATGAGGACTGTGATGCAGAAGAATCCATCCCTTCTGCTTCTCCTCCTGAGGATTTTTCTTTTGGAGAAACTTTGCATAACTTAAGGGAACATTTTCATTGGGAGAGTCAGGACTTTTCAGAATCCAAAAAGACGTTTAGGGATTTTTTTTCTTCCTCAGCATGTACCTCCTGTTTTAGACATTGTTGATGATGTTTTCTCAGAATCCAGCATGGCTCCCGATTCCCTGCCTCCGGCTCCTAGTAAGCCAGATGGATATTACAGGGTTCCTGACTCCCACAAGTTTCTCTTCAAAAATCCAACTGCTGACCCTGAAACTATTTCTCAGGTTCCCAAAGGTGTTAAGGCTTCTACAGCTAAAAATCCTACCCCCTTCTGATAGAGACTCCAGGGCTCTGGATTGATGGGTTAAGAAGGTTTATACGTCTGCAACCCCAGCAATCAGGGCTTTAAACTGTCAATTTCATATGCTTAAATATCAACAGCATGTTATGGGCTTACTGAAACAGAAAATGATGTTGATTTCTGATTGTGTGGAAAATAGAGTTACAGAATTTATTGCATTCAGCTGAACAAGTTGGAAAGCATACTTTGCAATGTGGTTTTGATTCCTTGGAGGCCTCTTGCAGGGCTGCTGTAACTGGATCTGTGATAAGAAGGCATGCTTGGCTCAAGGAGCAAAATCTGCCTGATCATGTTAAAGCTAAATTGTTGGATGCTACTTTACAGCAGGACAGTCTGTTTGGTAATAAGGCAGAAGCAGTTTTTAAAAATATGGAAGACAAAGCTAAATCTATGCAAACTGTAAAATATTTCTTGCAAGTGCAGCCACCCAGGTTCAATAGGCACTGGCCTACTAGGAAATGGCCCTTTCCAGTGCCCAACAGAGCCGCTCAGGTCAAACCCAGACACTCCAAAGGCTCCAGGTTTCAGTCACAAGGATCTTACAGGACAAAACAATGTGTTGCCTCCACCTCCAAATCAGGAAGTAGCAAAGCACCACCCTACGGTAAACAGTCTCAATGACTTTCCTCTGCCATTTCCAAGCACTTATCTTTTGACAGCCCCTTTGGGGGGAAAACTAGCACTTCATGCTCAAAATTGGCATCTAATCACCCAGGACAAGTGGGTCTTAAATATAGTATCCCAGGGAAACAGATTTCATTTCTACAAATTGTCAATTCCAAACGGATAGCCAGATCTGCCCCCAAATCGGTGGGCAGAGGCTCAGAAACAAGTCATGTCCCTCATGGATATGGGGGTTATTCAACCAGTACCAGAAAAGGAAAAAGGACAAGGTTTTTATTCAAGACTTTTTTCCTGATACCCAGAAAAGACAAATCATGGCGTCCAGTTCTGGACTTATCCATTCTAAATACTTTCCTGGACATTCCAAAATTCAAGATGCTGACTCTGCAACAGCTACTGCCTATGCTAGGCAAGAATGCCTGGTTGGTAACTCTAGACTTAAGAGGCTTACCTGCATATCCCAATCAGGGAATCTTGCAGAAGACACCTCCTCTTCAAAGCAGGCTATTTGCATTACCAATTCTCTGCACTGCCCTTTGGCTTATCTACTGTGCCCAGGGTCTTCACAAAGTTCCTGGTACCAGTAATTGCATTTTGCAGACAAAGAAACATTCAAATTTATCCTTATCTGGACAATTGTCTAATTCAGGCAGAGAAAGAGGACACTGTTCTAAAACATCTGGCGTTTGTAAAAAGGCTTCTACCATGCCTAGGGTACACCATAAACGAAAAATCACACCCGATACCCTATCAAATAATTACATTCCTGGGTGCAAGCTTGAATACAACTGCCCAGATGGCTTACCTCACGCCAGACAAACACATTCAATTGATAACATACTTCAAACAAGTGGCCACAAAAACCCAGCTATCTGCAAGACAAATTCTGCAGGCTTTGGGGTTCATGGCATCCTGCATTCTACTAATTCCATATGCAAGACTGCATATGAGTAAACTGCAGTGCTATCTACAAAGCTTATGGAGTCAACATTGTCACAACCTGGAAACAATGATTCCTCTCATTCCTTGCATGCAACAGGAGTTCCTTTGGTGGGCAGAGGCCTGTCACCAAAACAAGGGACCGTCGTTCATTCTACCCCCTGCCACCCAAATCCCGACAACAGACTCATCAGACTATGATTGGGGGGGCCCATCTGGCAGGGAGATGCATTCAGGGCAAATGGAACCCAAATCAAATGCACCTACATATCAACCAGAAAGAAATGCTAGCTGTACAGAATGCTCTGACAGCCTTCAAGGACTTCCTTCATCCAGGACAACTATTGATAAAGACGGACAACACCACAGTTATGTGGTATATAACCAAGCAGGGGGTACCCACTCCTATCCCATTTGCAGACTAGCCATGGCCTTCTGGAACACAGCCTTGACTTACCAAATACATCTACAAGCTCAATTCCTGCCAGGAAAGCAAAATACTCTAGCAGACGACCTAAGCAGAAATCTTATGGACCCACACGAATGGAAACTCAATCCACAAGTCTTCAGCATGTTGACACGAAAATGGGGCAGCCCAGACATAGATCTATTTGCCTCTCCCCAAAACTACCAGTTGGACAAGTTCTGCACAAGGACTCATCACAAAAAAGCTTGGAAAGTGGATGCTGTACCCTTCAGCTGGGGAAAAAAACATCAGTGTGTGCCTTTTCCCCTCTGTCTCTGCTCTCCAAGGTTTTCCTAAAAGTCAGACAGGAAAAACCAAAAATGATTGTGATTGCTCCGGACTGGCCTCACCAACACTGGTACCCACTTCTAAGAAATATGTCACACCTTCCTCCGTGGTACTTGCCTTGCACACCTCATCTATTGTCTCAACAGAACTATCAAATTCTGCACACTCTGCTCCAAACTCTGAATCTTGCAGCATGGCTAATCAACTAATTTCACCAATCACATCTCTCAGTAAACCTGTGAAGGATGTCATTTTGGAGGCTAGAAGGCCTAGTACTAGAACATTTTATGCTGATAAATGGAAGATTTATGCTGATAAATGGAAGAGATTCTGTGCCTGGAACCAAGCACAAGGAATAAACACAGCAATGCCCAATATTCCTCAGATTTTGCAATATTTAACTGAGATGTTTCACAAGGCCCTATCTTTTTCTTCTATAAAAATGCATGCCTCTACCATCTCGGCTCATTACAACACAGAGCCTCCTCTCTTTTCTCTTTTCCTGCTAAAGCAGTACCTCAGAGGGGCCAACAATTTCATACCTCCCAGGAGAGCACCAACTCCTGCATGGGACCTCAATTTTGTGCTGGAAAAACTCGCCCTACCTCCTTTTGAACCAGCTGCTACTGCAGACATAAAATCTCTTTCTTGGAAGACGGCCTTTCTTTTAGCAGTCACTTCAGCTAGAAGGATTTCGGAACTACAGGCTCTCATGGCAGTGGAGCCTTTCATTATCTTTCATCCAGACAGGGTGGCCCTCAGGACCAATCCTTCTTTTATGCCTAAGGTGGTATCCAGTGTGGCTCTTAACCAGACCATTCATCTGCTAACTTTTTTCCCAAATCCGCAGAACAAGGGGGAGCGGATTCTGCATTCATTGGATATACACAGACAACTAAGATTCTACTTAAACAAGACAGAATCTCTAAGAAAGTCTGAGCAACTACTGGTGGCATTTGCTGCAGGGACAGAGGGGAAGGCTATATCAAAGCAGACTATTTCAAAATGGATAAGCCATTGTATTCGTTTCTGCTACGTGCACCATGGTAAACCTGTCCCCAAGGGGATCAGATCCCATTCCACCAGATCTGCATCTACTTCTGCAGCCTTTCTCAGAGGGGTTTCTACCAGAGACATTCTAGAAGCTGCTACTTGGAGCTCAGTTCATATGTTCACAAAACATTACCATTTATCTCTCTTTTTCTAAATCCAGGACAGGCTTTGCCACTGCTGTCCTGCAGGGCCTTATAGCTGCTCCTAATGCTGCATAATTCCATCCTCCCAACCATAGCTTTGGGATTCTACCCAAATCTAATGACTGCAACAGTGAAACACAAAGAACATAGTACAGTTGTGTACACTTACCATAAATGTAGATGTTCGAGTGTATTCACTGTTGCAGTCCAGGTTACCCACCCCACCAGCCCCCTTTCTTCTCTATTATTATACCTCTTCTTTCCTTCACTATGCTCAAAAGCCTTTGTGTCCCCATTTGGGGGGCACCTGACATCTGGGGCAAGAAAAACTGATTAAAATGGCGTCGGCTGCATGTTTTATACCCCCTGACGACCTGACATGATGGAAGAGGAGGCAGCGACTGACGTAGGACTCAAGACTTTGTTATTCAGGCCGACTGAGGGCAACCTGCCAGCAGATTACCCAAATGTAATGACTGCAACAATCAATACACTCTAACATCTATATTTATGGTAAGTGTACACAACTGTACTTTTTGGGTATTGACTAACATTTGTATTGTATTACACTGAGATGAAGCAGCTAGACTTGAAATGACCTCAGGGTCGATTGCTTAGTAATATCCGATCATATAAAGAAGCTTAGTCTATTTCTTCACCTGCCAGCAGGAGATGCAGCCCTAAATTTTGTTTAACTCACTTTAAAAGCCATATATATATATTTTTTTTATCTTTTGTTGACTGGGTTAAACCCAGTAGCCTTTCTTCATGGGAGACTCAAGGTGGTATTTATACTACTAGGGGAAATTTGACCAGACCATAGGGGATCTTCCCCTACCCTTTTTATTGGGTGCCATGGGATCTTTTACATCCGTTAGAGCTACCAACAGCTTAAGCAGATGGGACCTCAATTTAACATATTATCCAAAGGACAGCACACCCAGGAGTGCAGCACCCCTCTTATTCCCTCCGCCTTCTCCTCTAGCCTCCCATCTTCTTCTCCTCACCCCCCATATGTATATAGTGAACCCACTACCTGTGGCGCCATATTTAAAAAGAAATCGCATTCCCAGCAATACCTGTCCTGCCCCATTGTAGGCTGCTAGCGTCGTCCGTTGGTAAGTGCCTCGGAATACCTGGTTTTATTTTTTATTTATTAAACTACACTGAATTAACCACATGTCTGTTTAGAGGCTTGCGCTAAAGCAAGCGGCTCCTGATGTCCTTCAAGGATGCATCTGCAGTCCTTACATATGGGTTGTCCTGCCTCAGGCAGCCCTTCGGTCAGCCGGATTCCAAAGTCTGGGTCCGGCGTCGGCTGATGTCGCCCTTTCCCCGACGTCAGAGCGCCTGGGGTATAAAAGAGTCAGCCGACGCCATCTTCCTCAGTCTTTCTTGCCGCGTGGTGCCCGAAGCAGAAGCAGTTCGCAAGTGCCGGTCGGCCAGCTCCTGTAAATTCAGCTACCGAAGACTTCAAAAAGCTAAGTACCCCGTTGGGGACTCTTTCTTGCCTCAGCCGATGTCGGATCAAATGCTTAAAGTTAATTGCTTGACTTGTGGGAAACAAATACCTCATAAGGATTTCCATTCCTACTGCCTCCCTTGCCTAGGCCCAGACCACGACATTTCAGCCTGTACTGCCTGTGCCTCCTTTAATCGACGCACTCTTAGGCGTCGGTCAGAGTTTGCAGAGGAATTTTTTGGGACTAGTTTCTCTTATAAAATGCCGTCTGAGACTCCAACTTCTCATTTAACCAAAAAACGGAAGGACAAGGACCAACACACGCGGACCGTGGTTTCGGCTGAAACCACGCCTAGGCCTACCGCGAGTGTCTCGGTCTCAACTGAAACAGAGTCCTTGGTACTTCCGACCGCGGAAACGGTACAACCGGCAGCCTCGGCCCCGGAGGCTTCTTCTGAGTCTGTTATGGATTTAGCCTCGGAAACCGGTGTTCAGGTAACTACCGACACCATTCCCTTAGACAAGACTACCCCAGCACATGGAGCAGCCAGGCCCCCTGCATCCATGTCCATTAAAGCATTCACTAGGGCTAAAGCTGCTAAGCAACAAAAAACTCTGCCTCCCAAGACTATTTCTCAGGGATCCACTACAGGTTCACAGATTCTAAGTTTGGCTGAGGACCTTATTTCCTTAATCAGGGGATCCCAGCCTCATCTGGACAGGGGCTCTCAACCCCCTCTAGACAAAAGGCCCAGGGTTGAGTCCGCTGATCCTCAGTCCTCTGATGGCTCTGCTCTATCAGATTACCAGGCAGAGGCCTTCACGGCCTACAAGGATTCTGATGCAGAGGAATCCATTCCCTCTGCCTCCCCTCCTGAAGAGCTGTCCTTCGGGGAGACCCTTCACTCCATGAGAGAGCATTTCCAATGGCAGGGCCAGGAATTCTCCGATTCCAGGAAGAGATTAAGGACTTTTCTTCATTTACCTCAGCATAGACCTTTGGCTATTCCTCCTGTTTTAAGTGTCATTGATGATGTGTATTCTGAGTCTAGCACTACCCCTGACACCCTTCCTCCGGCTCCTGTTAAACCCGATAGGTACTACAGGGTCCCGGACTCTCATCATTTCCTTTACAAGGCCCACTCTGCTGACCCAGAAACTATTTCCCAGGGTCCTAAAGGGGTTGCAGCTGCCACTACTAAAAATCCACTCCCCTCTGAAAGGGAGTCCAGGGCTTTAGAGAGATGGGGTAAAAAAGTGTATACTTCTTCCACTCTGTCTATGAGGGCTTTAAATTGTCAATTTCATATGATACAGTACCAAGAGTATTTGTTGGATGAATTGCAGAAAAAGCTGTCTTCTCCAGAACCCCTAGACCATAAGTCACTTCAGGATCTGGTACATAATTCACAACAGGTTAGCAACCATTTCTTGTAGTGTGGTTATGATGCATTGGAAGCTTCATGTAGGTCAGCAATGACAGGTGCAGTCATACGTAGACATGCTTGGCTGAAGGAACAATCTCTGCCAGATCATGTTAAGGCTAAGCTTTTGGATGCTCCACTGGAAAAGCAAAAGTTATTTGGCTCCACTGCTCAGGAGGTCTTAAAGAAGTTTGAGGAAAAGGCTAAATCTGTACAAACAGTCAAAGATTTCCTCCAGGTACAACCACCAAGATTCAGCAGAAATTGGCCTTCTAAGAATTGGTCCTTTCCAGAAGACAGATATCAAAGAGGCAAGAACAGGCGTGCCAGAGGTAGAGGGCAAGCTAGAGGCTCCTACAGAGGACGTCAATGGCAGCCTCCTAACCAGAGAGGTAGTGCAGGACCAACAACTGCTGCACAAGGACAGACTCAATGACTTCACCTTGATCCCGCCAACCAGGGCTCGATTAGAAGCACCTTTGGGCGGAAAATTGTCTTTATTCTTAAGAAATTGGCACTGTATTACAAGGGACAAATGGACACTGCAAATAATAGACAAAGGATACAGGTTCCATTTCCATACATTACCAAAAAGAAAAGGAATGCCAAACCTGCCACCAAATCAAAGGGCAGAGGCTTTAAAACAAATTGCCAACCTATTGCAAATGAAAGCTATAGAAAAGGTTCCACTCGCAGAACAAGGCCAAGGATTTTATTCCAGACTATTCTTTGTCCCAAGAAAAGAAAAACAATGGAGGCCTATTCTCGATTTGTCCGCACTCAATACTTAATCTCATTGTGCCAAAATTCAAAATGCTGACCCTACAGCAACTCCTTCCCATGCTGGGCAAGAGGTCTTGGCTGGTGACTCTAGACCTCAAGGAGGCATACCTGCATGTCCCTATCAGACAAAGTTGCAGAAGACACCTCAGATTTCTTGCAGGTTCAGAGCATTATCAATTCTCAGCATTGCCCTTTGGCTTATCTACTGCGCCCAGAGTATTCACGAAATGCCTGGCATCAGTAATTGCACACTGCAGACTTCAGGGGATTCAAATATACCCGTATCTGGACGACTGCCTTATACAAGCGGACAGCCAACAAACTTTGGAAAAGCATTTGAATTATGCCATCCGCCTACTGCAGGCCTTGGGATACACAGTCAACATTCACAAGTCAAGACTTGTGCCATCCCAAAGAATAACTTTTCTGTGTGCGGAACTAGATACAACCACCCAAATGGCTTTTCTCACAGAAGAAAAACAGACAACTACCGGATTGCTTCAAAAATCTGGCAAGACAAACTCAGATGACTGCAAGGAAAATCCTGCAGGCCCTGGGTTACATGGCATTGTGCATTCTTCTGATTCCACAAGCAAGGCTGCATATGAGAAAACTACAATGGTACCTAAGGAGTTTATGGTCTCAGCACAATCACAGCCTAGAAACTTTGATACCACTCATTCCATGCCTTCAAAAGGAATTTCAGTGGTGGGCCCAAGCAAGCCAGTCAAGCAGAGGTCTGCCTTTCAGCAAACCAGTAACCAGCCAAACCATTACCTCGGACGCTTCAGACCATGGATGGGGAGCACATATGGAGAACAGATGCATCTAAGGACTATGGACTCAGAAAGAAATGCGCAGGCACATAAACCAAAAGGAAATGCTGGCAGTGATTCATGCAATCGAGGCCTTCAAACACTTTCTACATCAAGGCCACCTGCTAATAAGGACAGACAATGCCACAGTTATGTGGTACATAAACAAGCAAGGAGGTACCCATTCCTACCCTCTTTGCAGACTAGCAATGAATCTTTGGGAACTTTCCCTAAAACTCAATATAGAGCTGCAATCCCAGTTTGTGCCAGGAAAAGACAATATACTGGCGGACAACCTAAGCAGAAATACCATGGATCCACACGAATGGATGCTACACCCAGACATCTTCCTTCAAATAACACAATTTTGAGGCAGGCCGGACAGAGATCTTTTTGCCTCCCACCACAATCATCAGCTGAAGAAATTCTGTTCAAGGACATACCACCCACAAGCATGGAAAGTGGACGCCCTCTCTTTCAGCTGGAATGCTCTAACAGTGTATGCATTTCCACCTCTTCCACTAATGACCAAGGTCTTACTGAAAATCAGGACAGAGCAGCCAAAGGTGATTCAAATAGCCCCGGACTGGCCAAGGCAGCACTGGTACCCACTGTTACGGAGCCTGTCACACACGAAACCGTGGCCTCTACCACAATGGTCACTCCTCCTGACACAGCACAATTACAAAACTCTGCACTCCAGCCTGAAAACCATGCAGCTGACAGCCTGGAGAATACCTTGATTCCTCACCAGGAAAAGCTATCCAAGAGAGTGAAGGATATCATTATGGAAGCTCGCAGACCTTCCACGAGAGAGGCATATTCAGCAAAATGGAAAAGATTTCACACTTGGAGCACCGCAAAGGGCCTAGATGCCACAGTGATGAGCATGGCACATATCCTGGAATACTTGGCAGAAATGCTCCACAATGGCCTTTCTTATTCTTCCATAAAAATTCATGCTTCAGCAATTTCAGCAGAATACAATACTGATCCACCTGTCTTCTCTCATCCTCTCCTAAGGCAGTTTCTAAGAGGAATTAAAAACATCAATCCTCCAAGAAAACCACCAGTGCCTACATGGGACCTTAACTTCATGTTGGAAAAGTTGACTCTTCCTCCCTTTGAACCAGCAGCATCTTCAGACTTAGTTCCTGTCTTGGAAGACTGCCTTCCTTCTGGTCATAACCTCAGCAAGAAGAGTATCTGAATTGCAGGCACTCATGGCAGTACAACCATTTCTTATTTTTCATCAGGACAGAGTCTCCTTGAGAACCAATCCTTCATTCATGCCAAAGGTGGTATCCAGAGTCTCATTGAACCAAGCTATTCACCTGCCTACCTTCTTTCCAAATCCGCAAAGCAAGGGAGAGAAACTTCTGCATACCCTGGACATTCACAGATAGTTGCGCTACTACTTGGACAGAACTAAGACTTTCAGAAAAACTGACCAGCTGTTGGTAGCATATGCTGCAGGCATTCAAGGCAAAGCAATTTCCAAACAGACAATTTCAAAATGGATAGGAAATTGCATTCGATTTTGCTACTCTTATCATGGAAAAGCTGTGCCAGCTAACATCAGGCCTCATTCCACCAGAGCCACAGCCACCTCCACAGCCTTTTTAAGAGGGGTGGCTACCAAGAACATTTTAGAAGCTGCTACATGGAGCTCCGTGCATACATTTTCCAAGCATTACAATTTACCCTTATATTCCAGATCCAGAGCAGGCTTTGCTACGGCAGTCCTGCAGGGCATTTTAGCTACACCATCATTTTCTTAGAACCTACCACCCCCAGCTTGGCTATGATATTCTACCCATATGTAAGGACAGCAGATGCATCCTTGAAGGACATAGTACAGTTTTGTACCTACCATAAATGTAGATGTCCGATAGGTATGCATCTGCAGTCAGGTTTTCCCTCCCTCCTTCCCCTCTGTGGTATTTCTTGGGTACTTATCCCTCTTATAGCTAGCTGGGGTTATCTGTTATGGTGTATTTGTTTTATATTACTGTGCATGTTTGGAATATTTTGCATTTCTACAAATTTAGCCTTCCTTAGAGGGCACCTGGCATCTGGGGCAAGAAAAACTGAGGAAGATGGCGTCGGCTGACTCTTTTATACCCCAGGCGCTCTGACGTCGGGGAAAGGGCGACATCAGCCGACGCCGGACCCAGACTTTGGAATCCGGCCGACCGAAGGGCTGCCTGAGGCAGGACAACCCATATGTAAGGACTGCAGATGCATACCTATCGGACATCTACATTTATGGTGGGTACAAAAATGTACTTTTTTATTTGTTTTATTTTTAACTGAGTATAAACCGAATGTGTCTATACAGGGGCTTATGCTAAAGTAAGTGGCTTTCTGCCCCTACACTAGCGTAGCACGAGTACAAACGGAACTCATATTGTGATGGTGTCTGTACAGGGGCTTGTGCTAAAGCAAGCTGCTCCTATTATTTTGTGTATCTTTTTTTAACTAACAGAGAATAAACCGAATGTGTCTTATACAGGTGCTTGCGCTAAAGCAAGCAGCTTTCTGCCGCCTACACTAGCATAGCACGAGTACAAACGGAACTCCGAGGCTACTGATAATTGAACGCCTAGTCTAATTCATCAGTTTATTGCTATGCTTGCCTAGATACTATGGTCTAGAACAAATGACTATATTGCTGCTCAGTATTCCTGCTGTATTGTGTTACTGAACCTTGGGTCGCTCTGTGATTTGTATTTACCCTAGTCAGAGTGTACTCTTGTAATCATACTCTTGTTAACATAACTAAAAGCATTATTGATGTAACAGACTATTCGTTACTGCAATCTTGTCTGCTGTGTATTTTAATGAGCCTTCATGACTTGCACTGTAAGCCTATGTAGTTAGAGCGTACTCATGTTATTAGACTTGCTTGGGTCTTGTTTGGGTCTAAAGAAGCGTGAACGCTCAGACTTCCGCAAACTACTCCCCTGGCTTTACATGCTTCGAGCCACCCTGGTGATAGCAATTAAGTCCAGATACCCAGTAGCTAAGTGTATATTGTGTGCCTCCATTTCTAAGGTTACAGGCACAGGAATTTACCAGATAATATAGTCGCAGCACTCAGGCGCCTTATTATATTGAGCCTTTTGTGCATTTTTGTTATACTGCAACTAAGTGTAACTGCTACTGTGTCTTGTTGGGATGATATGTGCTGTTGGCTTACAGGTCTTTGTTACTTTGTATTGTTGAAATGCATTTTAACTGCTGCATATACTTGTAATGACATTGCTCCTGCTTCACATTGTGCTACCTGTTCATTGCTGTGTATTCTGTGTGCTTAAACTGATGCTGTGTCTTCTTCCTTTCTCTTTAATGTCCCTACTGCTGCCCTGTATTGTTTACTGAACTTGTTACTGAATATCTCCTGCTGCTTTCTCCTTCTTACAGGCCTCTCTTCCTGCTCACCTCTACTCTTATGCTAACCCTTCCCTCTGGCCTCTCCCACTATCTCCCCTACACTGCCTAGCTGCTTTCTGATTTTTTTTTACTTTCCCCCTCTCTTAAACAGTGAAAATACTAATAGGAGACTTCTTTCTTCCTTACAGCCTGCCCTGTCTTGCATCTCCCACCTCCCAAGGTGTTCCTCCACAGTATTTGCCAGATTTACCACCTCTGACTATCAAGCCAACTGGAATCCTACTCAAGTGTTCTACAGACGTAACGTGCCACTACCCAAAGACTTTAAAGTGCATGTGTCTTACTTACTGTGTTTGTACAATATTTCTGCTTAGTGTGGTGCCCCTCTGCACGTACCTAGCAGCCTGCAGCAGTCTCCTTCCCCCTGTAACCCCTACTCTTCTCCTCAATTACGCAACCTGGTTGCGATTATTTCTTTGGTCACTAGGTGGCAGTATCACCCTTCCTCTTATTGTGACCATGTATCCTTATAAACCAGACCGTGTTTGCAACTATAACATATCTAGTGACTCTCCTCACTATTTCGGCCATTGGTTTTAAAATAAGCCCATAGTTACATCCCAGTACACCCATACCTGACACAGGCTCTTTTGCCTGTTTCGTAACTCCACCTGATTGTCTGTTGAGGCAATCCTCCTCTCCTTGGCTCAACCTGCTCTGTTTGCCCTACGGGCTCACTCCGCTCCCCTACCCTGCCCCCAGTTCCCACCCACCCCCAGTACCTCTCCACTTATACTCCACATAACCACACCCACTCCCTAACCATCCACTCCAATTATCCCACCACCAGCCAGTCAGCCTTTCTCACAACCCACCCTACACCCATCACTATTCTCCTCCCCCACCTGTCTCACATTACTCCACCCAACCTACCTCTCCATCTACTCTCTTATCATATCCACTTTCCAACTACTGATAACCTTACCATGCCTCATCAAACCTTCCTCCTTCTCATTTCAAATACTCCTCCTTCTCACCTTATCTTATTTGTACTATCTCACTCAGCCTCTCTCCATCAAGCATTCACCAACCTTTCATACTACCTACCCACTTCCCAATCCACCCTCACACCCATCAGTCATTATATCCCCCACCTATATCCCATCAAAAACCATCTACTATTTCCCTACAAGCTCATTCCTCGATATAAACACTCTGCTCCCCCAAACTACCATACCCTTTCATACCCCGCAACACTCCACTCTGACAATAAACTCTCCAAACACCTCCTCAGCCTAATTCACCAGGTAACCACCATCCTTCTCTTTGGAGACATACCCCCCTAACCCAGGCCCCCTTACCCCCTCCTCTACATCCAAACCCATCCTATTCACCTCTCTAAATGCCTGAAGCGTAGCCAACAAAATTCCCCACCTCCACTCCTGGCTTCTCTACAGTCAAGTTCAGCAAGAAAAGAACACTGTCAGGGTAAGGTATCACCTCCCAAAAAAAGCATAAATCCAAAATCAGAAGAGGATGATACTCCACAACAAACGAAGCAGAACCAGATGGATGAAAAGACAAGTTCTTTATTCGAATAAGTAAGCGCTTTCACGTTGCTTGGAATGCTTCATCAGACTTCAACAAACCATACAATTTAAATCAACTTATATATAAGTAATGCACCAATGAAAAACACATTAGCAAGTCACATGCAAATTACAAAAATACATCATTTCCTTACCATAAAATTATATAAATATACCATAAAAATCTCATATTAATAAATGAATAGTAGAAGTAAAATGTTAAAACATACTAAAACATATATTAGATAGTGAAACATATTACTAATGTTTAATGTTTCAAAGGTTTATCTAATAAGAATGGTCTCAATGAAAATTTATCATTGAGACCATGACCTTTATTCGCAGATAGCTTAATTATCCATTTTGCCTCAGCTTTTTCTGTCTTATTGCCAATATTACCAGGTCTTTCAGTCTCTATTAACTGTCCTATTACTAAAAATCTAAAAGCATGTGTGCTGTCATTTTGTAGTACATGCTTGGCTAGGGCATTCCCTTCATTCTCTCTATGTATAGCATACAAATGCTCTCGTATCCTTTCTCTTAAGGTTCTATTAGTCTTTCCTATATAGAAACAATAACATTTTATGCAGGATGCTAAATAAATCACATTTCTTGACTTACAGTCAGCGTATTCATTAAACTCATATTTAACACCAGTATCTGGATGTATAAAAACATTGGATTTCATTATATATATACACTGGTTGCAAGAACGACATGCAAATGTACCCTTTCTCTCAGAGGAGATCTTATTTTTAGGCACTCTCTCATAACAAAGAATATGTTTTAAAGATTTAGTATTCTTATAGCTAAAGGAGGGTTTTTCACCCACTAAGTCTTTTATACCATCATCTAACTGTAAAATATTCCAATGTCTCTTAATAATGTTGACAATAGAAGTATTATTATTAGTAAAGGGTAACACTAGTCTCCTCTTATCATTATTCCTCATTATAGGTCTCTCATCTATACTGCCTTGTTTTTTAATAAAAGGACGTCCTAGATGTGGACGTTCAAAAGTATCCAATGAACGCATGTCTCTATTGCAATAGCCTCTATGCCTAAAATCACTTTCTATAGTTTTTAATGCATCAGAGAAAACCAAATCATCACTAGTTATATTAGAAAAACGTTTCACTTGATTACTCACAATGTTTCTGTGTATATGGGGGGGATGCATGCTACTTCTGTGAAGAATAGCATTCTTCCTACATGCCTTCCTGAATACTTCTGTTTCTAGAGTATTGTCTTTTTTCCTCAATGTCACATCTAAAAAAGCAATTGTGTTTTGTGAATACATTTCAGTCAACCTAAGAAATGTAGTAGTTCCATTAATATATAAAACAAACTCTTTCAGGAGCTCTAATGTGCCTCCCCAAATTAAAAAAAGATCATCAACAAAACGTTTATAATATCTTATAGAAGTGGAGTAAGCCAAATGTTCTAAAACATACGTATTCTCCCAATATGCTAACACAAGGTTAGCATAAGAGTTTGCACAAGATGTGCCCATAGCTACTCCTTTAATTTGAAGGAAGTATTCATTATTAAAGGTGAAAACATTGTGACAAAGAACCATTTCTAACAACATTGTGAGTTTAATAACTTGATTGTTGCTAAGTCCTTTGTTTATTTTTTTATTTTATTTATTTTATTTTACATTTGTTTACCGGGCTAGTCCAACTGGATATATGTCCATTTTCAGTGGAGGCCCGGGGAGAAAAGCTCCACTACAAACTACTAAACAAATTCAAGATATACATCAATATACAGAAATAGAGGGGAAAAAAAAACATATGCAATACCTTTGAAACAGGTTGAATTAAATTTTGAGTAAAGTGAAAAAAAAAAAAAAAACTAGGATGGTAAAGAGAGAGAAAGGATAAGGAATAATTAATAAATAGTTAGAGTATGTAAAAGAGAAGAAAAAGAATGAATGTTAAGGAGTCATATAATGATGGAAAAAAAAGAGAGCTAACCTGGGTTATGACAAGAGCATAGCCAGTGGTTATTTAGGAAGGATTTTAGTTTAGTTTGAAATTGGGAGAGTGATGTTAGGGATGTGAGTTCCTGTGGTAACTTATTCCATATTTTGCCAACTGAGTTGGAAAATGTGGAGTCACCTGCTGAGTTTTTGGAACGGGAAGTTTGGACTAGTATTTTGTTGGTGGAGCGTAGATGCCTCTGATTGTTATAGGGTGTTATGAGGGAGGAGAGTATTGGGGTGTTTTCAGGGTGATGTAGGGCATTATGGGCAATAGTGAGTTGATAGTATTGTATGAGGTGTGGTAGTTCCAGCCACCCAAGCTTTTTGAGATTTAAACAATGATGAGTTCTATATGGAGAGGCAGTTGCAAATCTGGCAATATTATTATATGATGAAGTAAGTTTGCTAAGATTATGTTTAGAGAGATTTGTGTATATGGAGGAAGCATATAAAGAGTTGAGATTAAGTGAGTTCTGGCTATGGTAGTTTTGGCTTCAGGAGTAAGAAAAGATTTGATTCTATAGAGAGAGCCTAGTTTTCTGTTGGTCGATTTTATTGTAAGATTAATATGATTGTCAAATTTTAATTGGTTATCAATAGTGATACCCAAGAGTTTTGTTGTTTGGTCAGGAGAGATAATGGTTCCATTATCAGATATTAGTGTAAAATGGATAGAGGTCGACAAGTGGGTGGGTGAGAAAAGCAAGAGTTTGGTTTTCTTGGGGTTAAGGAGAAGGCAATGATTAGAGAACCATTGTTCTATAGTTGAGAAGGTTTTTTGGTTGAGAAGGTTTTTATAACCTTAAGAAATCTAGCCCTACATCATTGGGTATGCAGGTGAAAAGAGAAACAACATCTAGTGTTACCATATAATCTGTAGTTTCTAGAATACTGTTCTCATTGAAAGGTGCTAGTGTTTCCAAGAACTGTTTCGTATCACGTAATATAGATCTAGTAGATTCCACGACTGGTCTCAAGTTTTTTTTCTAGAAAAATAGATATTGTCTCAGTTAACCAGCCTCTGCCAGACACTATTGGTCTAAGTGGAGGATTATGTGTGGTCTTATGTACCTTACTGAAACCTCTAATTACTGGTATCACAGGTTTCTCTATCAAAAAATATTTGTAAAGTTCTTCAATGATCCCACACATTAACATGTCATATAAATCTGCATGTACTTGTCTTGGCAATAAGACAGAAAAAGCTGAGGCAAAAATGGAAAATTTAAGCTATCTGCGAATAAAGGTCATGGTCTCAATGATAAATTTTCATTGAGACCATTCTTATTAGATAAACCTTTGAAACATTAAACATTAGTAATATGTTTCACTATCTAATATATGTTTTAGTATGTTTTAACATTTTACTTCTACTATTCATTTATTAATATGAGATTTTTATGATATATTTATATAATTTTATGGTAAGGAAATGATGTATTTTTGTAATTTGCATGGGACTTGCTAATGTGTTTTTCATTGGTGCTTTACTTATATACAAGTTGATTTAAATTTTATGGTTTGTTGAAGTCTGATGAAGCGTTCCAAGCAACGTGAAAGCGCTTACTTATTCGAATAAAGAACCTGTCTTTTCATCCATCTGGTTCTGCTTCGTTTGTTGTGGAGTATCATCCTCTTCTGATTTTGGATTTCTCTACAGTCAACCTGACATCGTCTATTTCTGAAACGTGGTTAAAACCTTACATAAAGGTCTCAGAAGTAACACCCCTCAACTACTCTATCATCAGAAAAGATAGAACCCACAGAAAAGGTGGAGGAGTAGCTCATCCTCCCTGTCTGTTACCCCCTATACTAAACGCATTCCCCAATTCAGCAACGCCGAATTAATCTTGGCCCTACTTCAACTAAAACATAAGTACATATGCATAGTTTCTCTCTACATTCCCCTTGGGGATAACATCTCTGTACTCGAAGATATTCTCTCCTGGCTTTCCACCAGTATTAGTAATGAAACAGTAATCTTAGGTGACATGAACATAAATTGGTCCTCCGTTCAATCCCCCACAAACTCCATAAACATTAATCTTTATAATTTCCCCCACAAACTCCATAAACAT
Source organism: Protopterus annectens (assembly GCF_019279795.1). Classification (NCBI taxonomy): domain Eukaryota; kingdom Metazoa; phylum Chordata; order Ceratodontiformes; family Protopteridae; genus Protopterus; species Protopterus annectens. The sequence goes on from NC_056735.1 coordinate 1,742,194,946, forward strand.
TAATCTTTATAATTTCTGTCAGCTAATCAATTCTATCACTAGACCCTCAAAAGACCTCTCCACAGGTAGTGTCCTCGACTGGGTCTTAGTTACTCATCCTCATTATTTCTCCAGTAGTGGCACACTTTCCAGCTCTCATAGTGACAACCTCCCCACATTTGCCCACCTCCTTCCCTTCCCTTCCCATTACAAATATATCATAACTACATTTCCATTCGTCCCCTAAAGAACTTTAATCCCAATACCTTCTCAACCTCACTAAAATCAATAAACTGGAGCCCTCTGAAAACTCTCCCCCTGTATAATGCCATATCCTACTTCAACTCTACATTCTTAAACCTCCTAGATTCACATGCCCCTCTAAAAACTAAAAGAATAAAAAGCAAAACTGCCCCATGGCTTACCAAAGACACACTAACTGCCATGTGCCTTAAAGACAAAGCTTGGTTACACCACCAAAAAAAGCCCTCCACCCTTAACAAATACAAAGCACTCCACAACAAAGTCAAAAAGCTTATCATAGCAGACTGTAAAGCTTATTTTTCCTTATTGCAAAGTAGCCATAAAACAAATCCCAGAAAATTCTGGAATGGGATCCCCACCCTCCTCATTCCTGGCAGACAAACCCTTGTCCTTACCACAGTGCTGTAGACTTAGACCTAGCCACTCAATTCAATTCTTTCTTCTTCAACTCCGTTAGCAAACTTACCTCATTCTTCACCAACGCTACCACTACTACAACCCCTCCCCTATCCTCCTCTTCCTCTTCACTCTCAAATATAGCCACCCCTCAACCTCCTCCTTTCTCAATAAAACCCATTCCCACATCTACCATAAAAAAACTTCTCCAAAAACTGAAACCCTGCTCCAATGCCCCCGACAACATTCCCTCATACTTTTAGTATAGCCACCGAAGCCATTGCCTTTCCCATCTCTACCTTAATCAACCGCTCTATCCAAGAAGGCTTTGTACCCCAACTTTGGAAAATGGCCTTTGTCTTACCCCTTCACAAAGGGTGGCAACAACAATAAAATCACAAATTTCCACCCCATCGCAATCTTATCCCCCATCTCCAAAGTTCTTGAGAAATGCATCCATTTACAACTCCTACCCTATCTCATACACAGTCACTTACTAACTCCCACACAGCATGGTTTCAGACCAGGCCACAGCACTACCACAGCTCTCCTGTCCTTCCTCGAAACTGTCAACAAAGCCCGTGACTCTGGACGTATTGTATCTACACTCTTACTTGACCTCTCTAAGGCCTTCGACACCATCTCTCATAACTTTCTCCTAGCTAAACTTTCTAATCTAAACCTATCTCTCTCATCTCTCAACTGGTTCTCTAGTTACCTCTCAAATAGGTAACAAGCAGTTAAATGGAAAAGAGCCACCTCCCCATTCCTCAGCACACCCACTGGCATGCCACAAGGCTCCATACAGAGTCCCCTCCTGTTTAATATTTTCATAATAAATGATTTTCACCACTCAATCCATAACACAAACCTTATCCAATATGCAGATTCAACTATAATTTGTTCTGCCACCTCCATCCCCACCCTCCTAAAACTAACCCAAGTTGCTTTTTCTACCACTGAACAGTGGATGAGAGATAACCACCTAGCACTCAATGCCTCAGAAACCAAACTTATGTTATTTATCCCTTCTAAAACAACCACTATAAACAAGAACACGTTCTGCATCACTAGCCTCAGTAATACAGCACTCGAAGTCGTACCCGAGGCCAAACTACTAGGTGTCCTCATTGATGATCAGCTTAAATTCTCCTCCCACATACAAATAAACATAAACGCCAGAAACTTGGTATGCTCTACTGCCATTGTCGCTACCTCACTCCCACTACAAAGTTCACTCTCTCTACCGCATTCCTCATCCCATCTCTCCTATAAGGGGCCCCACTCCTAACTAACCTACAATCCACACTTAAGTCAAAACTCTCCTGCTATAATAAAATTGCCAAGTTTTCCTCTAGCGACAATTCTACCCATCACTGTGTCGCACTTCACAAACTAAATTGGTTAGAGCTACCCAAGTATCTCACCTACATTCAACTCACTCATGCTCACAAACTCATTTTCAGTCTCTCCCTCTGTCACTCCCTATCCTCATGCCTTAAAATGCTCCTTCCAGAAAGATCCTTAAGATCCAGCAATCAAACCTTGATAGAATTCTATAAACCTACCCACATTCCTGGCAAAAATCTCCTATGCTTTGCCCTTGCATGTCAGTGGAACTCCTTTCCACCATCCATCCGCACTATCTTTAGTCACTCTTCCTTCAAAACCTCACTGCACTTGCATCTAACTTCTCTCTGGGAATGCTGCTGCATCCATCCCACATAACCTCTTCTCCTCTGCATACCCAAGACATCTCAGGCACTCGTCATACTCCTTTCCTCATAAAGTACCAGCAAGAAATTACAATTCCTATTTTTCCTATCCTTGATTGTTTGCTTTATATTGTATCTGCAAACGCTATGATTTTAGCTGTACTTCTGCATTTACTGTTATATAATTACTTGTTTATACCTGTTGTTATTGTGTAGCTTTCTACAATTACTTGTTTATAACTTTTGTTATGGAGCTTTTCTCCCCAGGACTCCATTGAAAACGGGTTCTTCTTGGCCCAATGGACCATCCTGGCAAACAAACTGCAAATAAATAATAATTATGCTGCACTGAGATGTCAGCAGTCGATCTTCCTGGTGTGGGAATAGAGCCCACAGTGCTCTATTTCAAAGGTGAGTATGCCACCTGTTGCACTTTAAAAGTATCAGTTCTGAAGTCAGCTGACTTGGCTAGTTACAAAAAATTGTGTTTTATGTAGTTTAATAAATTTTAGAAACATTGTATTGTAATTATTTCAGCTTCATGTAGATGTGCAAATGTAGTTCTGGTAAAATAATTGGAATAACTGTTGGCAGTAAGGGTACATAGGTACCCTTTAGTCTTGCTTTAGCATATTTATCATTGGCAAATCTTGTTGTGTCTTTAAGTGGCCTTGTTTTATTTTGAGTAATTATAGTATAATTTGTGTAGAGTTGCCTTAATAGGCGCCTTTTGACTGTTTATTGTAGTGAATTGCAAGTCATCTTATTTCAATGCAGTTTTAAGTGATTACAGGAGTCATCACTGTAGTGTGCCCAAGATGAAAGCCATGTTGGAATATGAAGATGGTGTCATGCACAAATATTTAAGAGTTGAAATTTTCTTAGGAAATAGACTGCAGTTACAGAAGAGGGACAATAGAGGATGGTCAATCACTAAGCATTTAGAGAATGGACTTGATTACAAACTGTAAGCATAGATTGTGTTTTTTTTAATCTGCCAAAGCGAAGTAGTATTCCCTTTGTAGTGATTTCCTTTTATTTGCAACTTTGATATTTTCATCACAGAGTCTGTTACCTTAACAGATGAGGAAGAAATAAAAAAGTGTGTTTTGCTGAACTCTGAGGAACAAAGTATACTTCCCCTTGTAAGTGAGTTAAAGCTGTGCTGTGTCTTTCATTGCTGTGGTCTAAGTTTAGATTCTTTTAGCCTTGTGAGGGTTGTTATTTGAATTAGTTATTAATCTCTTTTTTTGTTTGTTTTTGCACCATGGCACTAGTCTAATCACTATCCACAAATACATAGGAACTATGTTTAATCAGGCAGTGCAACACACAAGGAAGTGGAATTCATAAATGTTACTGCAGTGTAACCTTTTCTAGTCTAAAAGCCCGTGTTTCTACTTTTCCCGCCTTTCCTGTAACTAGTCTAGTCCAGATGCAAATTTGCTGTATCCAGGACTGTATGCAAGCTTCTGAGCCCACCAAGCCTTTCTGTGTTGAGGGAAGCCTTCTAGCTTATCAGTGTGAGTGGTAAGCACTACGTAGTCTATCTACCACCAGAGGAGTGGTTTCTGGCCCAGAAATTGTGGTTTATTGGCCGTTTTAGCACTTTTTCCATCTCCTTCAACTTCCTGGTTTAAAAGCCTACATTTGCGCTTGTTTCCCACCTTTCATGTAACTAGTCTAGTCCAGATACAGATTTGGTGTATCCAGGACTGTATGTAAGCTTCTGAGCCCCCCCCCCAACCCTTTCTGTGTTGGAGGGAAGCCGTGCAACTCATCAGTGGGAGTGGTAAGCACTAGGTAGCCTATCTACCGCAAGAAGAATGGTTTCTGGCCCAGAATTTGCAGTTTATTTGCTGTTTGGGCAGTTTTTCCATCTCTTTCAACTTTCTGGTTTAAAAGCCTGTGTTGCGCTTGTTTCCCATCATTCCTGTAACTAGTCTAGTCCAGGTACAGATTTGCTATATCCAGGACTGTTTGTAAGCTTCTAAGAGGTACCAAAGTCTGCTCTTCAATTTTTCCCTTACATCTGCTAGTTCTGTCCTCTCCTGCACTTTTACTAGCTTATTAGTTTAGCACTTTACCATACCAAACTTCTTCTAGCAATTATTGTAGCACACAAAAGTGCTACCAGCACTAAGCGTTCTATAAGGAAACCGCTCCAGTGCTTATTAATGCTCACCCCTCCAGGCATGTCTAAAGGTCAGTTCCTTGTGCTTTCTCCTATTAACCTGGTGAACGTGGGCAGCCTAAGGCAATGTAGCAACTGCCTCATGTACCACCAACAACCCTCTCCTCTTACCTCCCAACACTCAGACTTGCTAGAGATGCACTTGTATCCAAATTGTATGCCACGCAGTCCCTAGTCAAGACCGGAATTGCTGGTCAAGAGGAGAAGGTCAACACTTGCACCACACCACATGGAACATATAGCCCTGCAGAACACACACCAGCACTGCCTTCACACAAAAACACTAACCACCCACCCACCTTTGCGGAAGCTCTCAGCAGAGACCTCCCAAGGCAGAAATGTGCTCGACCAGCACAACACTAATCACGAGGCACATAACTCTCCTAAACAGTGTGCCACTCAACCAAAGCCCCTAAGGCAAAACAGCATGCCCAGAGCACTAGTCATAGGTGACTCGATAGTGAGGCACAGTGATGTCTCACTAGGTTGAATAAGGAGAAAGTAACAAGTCAGCTGCCTGTCAGGTGCCAGGATCCAGCGCATAACGCATGCACTCTGGTCCCTCAACAACAGGTACAAATATGACTCTGTCATTGTTCATGTGGGTGTGAATGACCTGAGATGTACCTCCCTGGACTTCATGAAAAGAGACATGGAGGAGCTCTCAGATTATGTAGCCCAGGCGAGAACGACCCTAGCCCTAAGCAGCATCCTACCATCACCCAGAATTATACTACAGTACAAGCAGAAAATGATTGATTTCAACAACTGGCTAAGTTTCTGGTGTCATTCTAAGGGGATCCAGTATCTGTCTGCCTAAGATGACATGATTGACAGACTTCGATGCTTTGCCAGAGATGGCCTGAATCTGTCACCCCTGGGCTTCCAGATACTGGTTAAGCTCTTGCAACCCCTATAGTGCCTTTTTAGGCCGTGTTCCAAAGACCAAATTACCACTGTAACAGCTACAAGCAAATGCAATCTGGGGGTCATGCTGCTCATAGTTAGAAGTCTAAATCTCAAAATGCACTCGCTCGAAGCACTCATTAAAATGGGGAATATCGACATTTGTGCTGTAAAAGAGACCTGGTTCAAGGCAGCAGAAAGCACCCCAGTACTACCAGGCTGTAACTCATTCCACTCCTTTCAGCCCCAGAACTTGGAGCGAAGCTCCAAAGGTGGTGCTTTCATATTCATAAAGGATGCGCACACCTCCAGACTGGTAGCCCAACATAACGCATCAGAGACACTTCAGGTGCAGTTAACATTGGGTAAGACAGCGATTCACGTCCTAGCCTGTTATAGGTCCCCAACCATGTCCCAAGATGCTCATTCCACGTTTCTAAGCACCCTGGAGATTATTAGGGTCCAACCTAACACTCTTATACTGGGCAACTTCAACTACCCCTCCATTAACTGGGAAAACTACTCCTGTACCAATACACTTGCCCAACCTTTCCTGGAATTCATTAATTCCATTGCCCTGGACTAGTTCGTTCTTACCCCCACTAGAGGTAGCAATGTCCTTGACATGGTCATTGCTAACATGGGCGACCGTTACTCTACACCAGCAGTCCACTCCTCCCTGGTTAGATCCGACCACAAACTAATCATCTTGGAAATCCACATCTCTGCCACCCCCCGGAAAGGTAACCACTGTGAAAAACTTCTCCAAACATAACTTTGGGCTCCTAAGAACAGAGGTGGCTTAGCTTCACGGCACCTATGCAAATGGAGAATAGTTGCATGACCGCCGAATCATACACCAATGCACTGTATGAACACGTACACAAATGCATGGATCTACACGTACACAAATGCATGGATCTCACCATACCCAATAGAACCAAGACGCTCTCCTCCAAAAAAAGGAAGCCAATCTGGTGGTCCCCCGCCATAAACGAACTCTACAACAGGAGGAGGAAACTTTTATGCGGAATAAGGTGAAGTCCCTAGACTGGAAAAACTCTGTTATCAGCCTCAACAAAAAGTTGAGATCCCTCATCAAATCCTCTAAAGCTAGCTATGAAGACAGAATTGCAGCAGATAATAAAGACAACCACAAGGCCTTCTATAGTTATGTAAAGAACCTCCAAGGTAATACCCAGATGTGCTCTGAGCTACTGCACAATGGTACCTCTTATACCGAGCCAACAGATATTGCCAGTGTACTGGCCGACAGATTCAGTGCCAACTTTACCCCCCCAAAGGACTAATCACAATACCAGTAGATTGCCAGGCACCCAGTATTACTGCTGCACAGGTTAAAAACCACACTGTCCATGGCCAAGAATACAGCTTCTGTGTAACCTGACAGTATCCCTGGCTGTGTTCTACATGAACTACAGAGTGAACTGGCACCTCACCTGTGTGCCCTGTTCACCCACAGCCTCACCTCAGCCTTTGTCCCTACCGAATGGCGCACTGCTACAGTCATCCCTCTTCACAAAGGAGGAGCGACTACAGACCCTGGGAACTATTGCCCCATTAGTCTGACAAGTCCGATATGCAAAGCATTGGAACGCATCGCCATGGACCAAATAAACAAGGATATAGAGAATCTCCAAACTCTGGATCCCACACAGTTTGGTTTTGTGAATGGTAGATCATGCCTGCTCAACTTGGTCGACTTCTTTGAGTCAGTCACCAGAGCTGTGGATGAAGGCAAGGTGGTTCATATAGCCTACCTTGATCTGGCCAAGGCCTTTGATATCATTCCCCACTCAGAAATCATAGAAAAACTCACTAAGCTAGGCATCCACTCCTACATCACTAGATGGGTTGCAAACTTGGCTCCCAGATAGAACCCACAGTGTGAAAGTAGCTGACTCCAAGTCAGACTGTTGACCAGTCATGAGTGGAGTCCAACAGGGACAGGTTCTGGGTCCTCTCCTGTTTGGTGTCTACTTCTCAGAAGTCTAGGCAAACACGAAGGGACTCTGGCTGACAAAGTTCGCAGATGATTGCAAGTTAAGTGATGTTGTCACCCTACCAAAAGGCCTCACTGAGACCAACAACTATTGACAGAATCCTGGCCTTAAGCTCAATGCCAAAAAATGTTGTCATCTCATTTGGGAAAAACACAGTTCCCATGAACTACCACATCGATGGTAGTCCACTGAACACAGAAGGCATTATAAGAGATCTGGGAACACAGGTTGACAGCAACCTAACTTTTGACCACCACACTGCCACTGTAGTCAGAAAGTCCTTCTATGTGGTACATCTCATTACTAAGGGTTTTGCATCCAGGAAGAGAGATCATTGTCTCTCTGTACTCTTCCCTCATTAGGCCAATCGAGTACAATGCCTCATTTGGCATGTACCTCACTAGACACCTGCAACAACTGGAGAGGCCGCAAAAGTACCTCACAAAGAGGATCCTAGGCCTTAAACACTCGTCCTATATGGGCAGACTCAGAAAACTCCTACTATTCTCTGTCTCATATTGCATACTTAGAGGCGATCTCTGTTTGACTTACAAAACTCTGACCCAACTCTGTTAGAAATGCTACATCTAAAGAAATCTCAATCCCTCCACACCACACGCTCCAGAGACCTCAACCTCATTACCGCAATAAACAGAACGTGCTGGAAGGACAGGTTCATAACCCAGAGACTGCCCATGCTATGGACTAGACTTCCCATACATGTCAAACCAAGCACCTCATTGGCCCTCTTCAAGAGAAATCGTGATGAGTGAATGGGAAATAGAAAATTCACCCTGGGGATCACTCCAGTGGCTCTACTTGACAGAGGCACTGGAAACTAAGGTCAGGTGGCACGATGCCAGGGTAATCATATGGGCCAGGCTTGTAAAGGCTCCAGGGCCATTAGCCTAGTCCACACCTATGAACCTATGAATTCAGAAGCAGCCCTAACACAGCACTGCGAGTGCTGTAATATGAAGACATAACAGCACTGTGTAGGGCTGGCTCTGCGGTATTGCTGTATGTTAATGAGGCAGTCAGGAAGAGAGGTATATGCTAATTACCGATGTGCTCTCTTGGAACAGTCCCCAGGAAGCCATTTAAGTGCTGAGAGATATTCAGTAAATTGCTCAGAAGTGTCGCCTGAACAGCCATCCCAACCACATTGCAGAAGTTGGACCGTGTTCATTTGCTTTCATTTAAAGTGGCTTGAGGATCAGAGGTGGGAGGAGCCACTAGCTGCCAGGGATAATACACTTGTACCATAAAGGCACCAACAGCAGTACAGAGATTTTGAGGTGGGGTTGAACACTAGTCAGTAGGGATAATACACTTTTGCCATAATGACAACACCACCAATACATGGATTAGGGGTAGGGGGTAAACACTGGCCACCATGGCATACACTTAACACTTGTGCCTTAACTTCATATAAACGCAGTGACAGGTACTATAGAGGATCCCTCACTTGCAGAAGCACATGATACCCTAGTAAAGATGCGTTGTGTATCTATCCCTTGGACAACTGTAATTACATGCAGCAGAAATAGATAAGGTACAACAAAATCCCCACTAGCAGCTGCCAGAAAGATAACCTTCCTGTACGGTAGCCATGCTCTCACTCCATGGGGAAATGAGAACAGATGAGAAAAAGTGGCAAGAAATGGCTCTGATGCTTGTTGGATAAAGAAGAGCAGGAAAAAAAGGCTTATGAGCAGATAGTATTCCAGCAAAATGACCCTTGTTACATAAAAAGGTCAAAGGTTATAGGAGTCATTGCTGTAGTGTGGCCAAGATGAAAGCTATGTTGGGATATGAAGATGGTGTCATGCACAAATATTTAGAGCTGAAATTTTCTAGGCTCTTAGTGTCAGTAGTATTACTCTTAGATTATTTTAAGTATGGGATGATTCTCCCTTGTGTAGTACAACACCTTACAGAAACGGAATTCAAGTGATTATGAAATATAGAAACAGGAAACACTTTTTTTGTCTTCAGTGAGAATCAGATACTATGTGTTTTGGGTGGGATAATATACCAGTGGCAAGGGGTGAGGACTTTAATTTTATTTTGAGTCAAGCTTCTTGGAATAGAGGAATTTGACAATTTGAGATCCTACTTCGTAATGCTTAATACAGTATTGTAGTTGCAAGAGAGGATGTAGAATTAATGAACTAGTACCAGAATTCATTTTTCATTTATTTGGGAGGAGACTGGAGAGCTGGCTTATGTAGTCTCTCTCTGCTAAGTTTTAATAGTTTAGTATTACTTTCAGAATTATTTTGGTTTATTAAGTATTTTGTTGGTTATTAAACTGGCTGTTGTACTCTTGGCTAATCAGAGCTTAACTTTTCTGTAGTTGCTTCTAAAACATTGTCAGGACCTGTTTTCATGGAGGCTTCGTATGCACAACCCTTTTCAAAAACATGTTGACATGAGTTTGTATTGAAAGAGGGGTGTCCATGGGTGGATATGCTGCGATGGCCAACAGATGAACCTTGATTGAGGAGTAACACAGGTCAGGACATAGTAGCTCACACAAATAATTTAGAACCAGAGAAACACTAACCCTGAATGGTCTTTCCTTGGCACCAACTAGAAAAACTTCCCATTTGATAATACATATTTTTCTCGTAGCAGGCTATCTTGTCTCCACTGGTACCTTTTGCACATCCTCATAAAAAATGGTGCCTGAAAGGTGTTCAGATCCTGTCATCCAGGTGGTCAGTCATAGTTTTTTGGAGTCAGTATGTATCAAACCCCCATAGTCTTGTGTAAATAGATCCAGTGTGTGAGGAAACTTTGGTAATTGCCCCTGGGGGTCTTAAAAGAAGAGAGAGCCACAGTTGCATGGGCCCAAAGGGAATCAGCACAATGAATTTTGGGGTGTCTTCCTGAATCTTCAGAATGACCCTTGATATTAGTGGAAAGGGTGGGAAGGCATACAGGAAAATTCCTGACCTTAGCAAAGAAAAAGCGTCTGTGTTCCAGGCCCTCTTGCATTGGGTTCCTGGAGTAGGATTTTGCCAATTTATTGTTGAGAGGGAGTAAAAAGATCTGTGGGAGGTGTTGAATCAGTTCCTGGAAACCCCCCTCATTCAGTTTCCATTCGTGAGGGTCTGTCCTGGTCCTGCTCAGCTGCCACACAGTTTTACTCTTTCAGTATGCAAGATGCCTGTAAAGTGTTACTGTGCTGAAAAGCTGTATCCCAGCCTACCATAGCTAGTCTGCACAATGGGTGAGATTTGGTTCCCCCTTGCTTGTTTATGTACCACATCACTGTGGTGTTTCCTGTAACACTTGTGGAGAAGTATTATTATGGACAATAGATGATTGAGAGAGTTGAGAGCATTTGTAAGTGCCAACATCTCTCTCTTGTTTGTGTGTTGGTCTATCTTTTATTTTCCAAAGACTCTGCAGGTTTTATCCCCATAGACAGAGCTCCCCAAGCAAAGTCTGAGGCGTCTGTTGTGACCGACTGTGCTGGAGCTGAGAGGGAGAATGGAAGAACTAGATTTTGAGAAACTTGACATCTCAACCAAATAATCTCCCTCTTCACAAACCCCCAAATCTGAAATGTCAGGAGTTGTTTTTGGGACCATACAGATTTCAGGTGCCATGAGAATCATAGATGCCATGTGACCCAGAATCCTGAGGAATTCCCTTGCTGAGATGATCGTAGTCTTGAGTGAAAAAACTTGGGAAGAGATGTAGATGGATATCTACTCAGCCTAACCTAGCTTTCTTAAGCTACAGGAGGCAGTGTCCTGGTACTGCTGTAACATTAAGTTTAGTACCTAACCGTGTCTTAGTCCCTCCATTATTTGAAATCTTACCTCTGTTCCTTGCTGGGCTTCACATTTAACTAACTTTTTATATCTTACAATTATCGTAGTGTCTGTGCTTTTCCCCACGCTTGCTAAGCAGCCTACAGTTTTTTTTCTTTGTCCCTTAATTCCCTTACCCAGAAGTTATATTTTATATATTTTGCCACTAGGTGGCACTGCTGAACCACTTATAGTATAAAAATCACTTACATAATTTTTCTGTTCTCTCCTAAGCAATCCCCCACTCTCATAGCATATTTACCCCATTAGCCTGCTTTGACTTGTGCATTGTTTTATTACCTTTCTCCCCCCACACTCCCCAACCTAGACTCACCTCTGCTGTTCCTGTACTTCCCCTAAGCTCCCATGTTTCAGTTACAGCTGGCTGATTGATTTCCGCCAGCCACCTTCTCTCCAGCTCTTGTATTGTAATTGTGTCTTCTTTACTATGATTGTATATGTAACTAAACTATGTAATGCGGAGCTTTTATCCCCAGGCCTCCACTGAAAACAGGGTCCCTGAGCCCAGTGGACCTCCCAGCATCAAACTGGAAATAAATAAATAAATGCTATTTAAAGTGAGATGTCCAGTAGACAGTCCAGGAAAACTATCCAGTGGGAAGGAGTCCAAGACTTTTGTAAACGTTTTCCTGGAACCCCAGTCTGTGTGGGAGATCCTTTACCCAAGTGAGAGATTCCTGACAATTTGAAAAAACTCTGCAAAGATGTTCAAGTCATCTAAATAACGAAAAATGTGAATATCTTGCAGTCTGCAGTAGGCTTATCACAGGAGCTAGACACTTTGTGAATACCCTCAGAGCAATGCATAGACTAAAGGATAGTGCAGATAACTTATAATGTGATCCAGACAGGGAAGTGCTTGAAATCTGGATGTGTAAGAATGTGTTAGTATGCATCTTTTACATCTAAGGTTACTAGAAAACTCTGATGGGGAATAAGGGACAATAAGTTGCAAAGTGACAACATTTTGAACTTCGGCACTATCACAAACAGGCTCAAAAAGGAAAGCGCTAGAACTGGTCTCCAAGACTCTTCTTTCATTGTAACTGGAAACATCCTTGAATAAAACCCTTCTGATTGAGGAGAAGGGGCAGCTTCTGTCACTCCCTAGGAAAGCATTGGTGTGATGGGTGAGGGGGAAGACTCCCACTGCCATCTGTAACCTGAATTGTTTACTCTCGGAGCTCCTTTGTTTGAAATCATCTGTTGCCAAAGAGAAAAATGGAGGTCCAGACTTTTTGGAAGAAGCAAGGAATTGCCAGTGTGAGAAGTCTTGCAAATAGTCATTCAGACTTGCTAGACTGTTCTTGTTCTGGGGCTTTCTTATTTCTTTTTATAATGTCGTTAGCATTGCTTGTTAAACATTTGCTTACCTCCAGCTTGCTGGGACTGTGCTTTTTAAACAGACTTTTAGCGGGAACATTAAATCCCTTGGCAAACTTGGAGAAGGAGGGCTGAAAATCTTGAGAGATCCCTTGAACCAGCTTACCTTTCTCATTACACTTTTTAAGAACCTTTGCAGCAGAAGGTCCAAAAACTAAGTCTCTATGCAAGAGAGGGAATTGAAAATTTATTTTGGATGTCTTCTGTGAGATTTTGAAAATATAACTAGGCATTTCTGCATAATACTGGTGGTGGTAGCTCTGGATGTGGCATCCAGAGAATCGCATTTCAAACAGTGGGAAGCCACCAGAGAAACAAAATCAACCAGATTACATAAAGCTGATTTTCTTCAGAAGAGGAAACGGATGCCAAAATGTGTCTCAAACTCTACAGAGAGGCAAAAATAAACTTTAGTATATGAGCTTGACAGTTGAGAATTCTAAAACAAGTACTGCAGGGTACACTTTTTCCCAAAATCTATCAAAAGCCTTCCCATCTTTGCCAGAAGGAGAGGGATTAGTATTAACCAAATGTTTAACAGCAACTGGGTTCACTAAAGCACTAAGCTGCTGGTTTGATCTGGGATGAGTATATAAAAATTTAAAGATTGAGGAACATGGTACAATCTGCTTTCTTGGTGGCAGAAGGCTGACTATCAGGCAAATTACAGTATGCTACAAACACAACTTCCAAAGCTGAAAGAACATGAGGAATTGTGGTTGGTTCTGGAAATTCCAACTGTAAATAAATCGATACTTTCTTAAGGACCAAGAAGCATCATTTTCACATTGAAGCAACTGATTCATTATGAAATAGTTTCAGTGGTAGAGAATCTTTTAAAGGGATTAGCCAAAGCCACATTCTCCTCAGAATCTGAATCAGAAGCCTCCGAGCTCCTCCCCCTACCCGTAATGCACAACCATCTCCTGCCATCCCCCAGATCTCATTTGCCGCACCATAGTGAGCATTATGATGTTCTTCGTGTTTCACTGTTGCAGTCATTACATTTGGGTAATCTGCTGGCAGGTTGCCCTCAGCAACCGACGCAGGACCCAAGACTTTGTTATTCAGGCCGACTGTCTCCTCTTCCATGACGTCAGGTCGTCAGGGTTATAAAAAATGCAGCCATCGCCATTTTAATTGGTCTTTCTTGCCGCGCGGTGCCTGAAGCAGAAGCAGTTCACAAGTGCCAGTCCGACTCCTGAAATTTTCGTTTTCGAGTTTCAGAACCGAAGTCTTCAAACCCACTCCTACCCCATTTGAAGACTAGCCATGGCCTTGTGGAACACAGCCTTGACTTACCAAATACATCTTCAAGCTCAACTCTTGCCAGGAAAGCAAAATACTCTGGCAGACTACCTAAGCAGAAATCTTATGGACCCGCACGAATGGAAACTGGATCCACAAATCTTCAGCATGTTAACACAAAAATGGGGGGAGCCCCAGACATAGATCTATTTGCCTCTCCCCAGAACTATCAGTTGGACAAATTCTGCACAAGAACTCATCACAAAAAAGCATGGAAAGTGGATGCTCTATCCTTCAGCTGGAAAAACCTCAGTCTATGCCTTTCCCCCTCTGCCTCTACTCTCCAAGTCTTACTAAAAGTCAGTCGGAAAAACCAAAAATGATTCTAATTGCTCCGGACTGTCCTCACCAAGAATGGTAAGGAAAATGTCACATCTTCCACCGTGGTACGTGCCTGAAACACCTCACTTATTGTCTCAGCAGGCCTAGTGCCAGAAACTCTTATGCTGATAAATGGAAGAGATTCTGTGCTTGGAACCAAGCACAAGGAATAGACACAGCAAAGCCCACTATTCCTCAGATTTTGCAATACTTAACTGAGATGCTTTGCAAGGGCCTGTCTTTTTCTTCAATAAAAATCTGTGCATCTGCCATCTCATTCAGAGCCTCCCCTCTTTTCTCATCCCCTGCTAAAACAATACCTCAGATGGGCCAAAAATTTAAGGCCTCCCAGGAGAGTGCCAGCTCCTGCATGGGACCATAATTTTGTGCTGGAAACTCACCCTACCTCCTTTTGAACAAGCAGCTACTGCGGATATAAAATTTCTTTCTTGGAAGACAGCCTTTCTTTTGGCAGTCACTTCAGCTAGAAGGGTTTCAGAACTACAGGCTCTCATGGCAGTGGAGCCTTTCATTATATTTTACGTGGACAGGGTGGCCCTCAGGACCAATCCTTTATTTATGCCTAAGGTGGTATCCAGTGTGGCTCTTAACCAAACCATTCACCTGCCAACTTTTTTCCCAAATCCGCAAAACAAGGGGGAGTCGATTCTGCATTCATTAGATGTACACAGACAACTAAGATTCTATTTAAACAGGGCAAAATCTCTAAAAGTCTGAGCAAGTACTGGTGGCATTTGCAGGATCAGAGGGGAAGGCTATATCAAAGTAGACTATTTCTAAATGGATACGCCATTGCACTTGTTTCTGCTACTTGCAGCATGGTAAATCTGTGCCCAAGAGGATCGGATCCCATTCCACCAGGGCTGCCTCTACTTCAGCAGCTTTTCTCAGAGGGGTTCCTATCAGAGACATTCTAGAAGCTGCTACTTGGAGCTCAGTTCATACGTTCACAAAGCATTACCATTTACCTCTCTTTTCTAAATCCAGAGCAGGCTTTGCCACTGCAGTCCTGCAGGGCTTTATAGCTGCTCCTAATGCTGTTTAGTTCCATCCTCTCAACCATAGCTTTGGGATTCTACCCAAATGTAATGACTGCAACAGTGAAACACTAAGAACATAGTACAGTTGTGTACACTTACCATAAATGTAGATGTTAGAGTGTATTCACTGTTGCAGTCCGGATTACCCACCCGCCAGCCCCCTTTCTATACCTTTTCTTTCCTTCACTATGCTCAAAAGCCTTTGTGGTGTATTTGCTTTTAGTTGAAAGTAAATATTGTGTGTTCTAAAATGCATTTATATATCTATAGTTTTAAAATATATATATATATATATATATATATATATATATATATATATATATATATATATAATATATAAAAAAAATATATATATATATATAATATATATATAATTATATATATAATTATATATATAATATATATATATAATTATATATGTATATGTATATATATATATATATATATATATATATATATATATATATATATATATTTATTTATTTATTTATTTATTTTTTTGCTCCCCATTTTGGGGGGCACCTGACATCTGGGGCAAGAAAACCTGATTAAAATGGCGACTGCTGCATGTTTTATACCCCTGACTGCCTGACGTCATGGAAGAGGAGACGGCAATGACACAGGACCCAAGACTTTACTATTCAGGTCGACTGAGGGCAACCTGCCAGCAGATTACCCAAATATGATGACTGGAACAGTGAATAAACTCGAACATCTACATTTATGGTAAGTGTACACAACTGTACCGTCTCCTTTGCTCTGAGCTCAGGGATAAGTAAGTTGGGATTGTTCTTCCTATTTAGTGTGTCTGTGATCGTTAGTGTATCCTACCTCCCCCATTAGTATAACGTTTTGTTCTTCGGTTCAAAAAAAAAGTTTTTTGTCTTATCAGTTGCTGTTAGGCCCACTTTTCCTCAGCATGTGTGTGTTGTATTATTTCTGTAGAGAGTGGCGTTCAGTTTTGGACTATGGCTGATCAGCCTAAATCAGTCTTTAAAAAATGCACAGTGTGTGGCCACAAGCTTTCATCGGCTGATGGTCTCACACTGTGCATAATTTGTTTGAGAGTGCCCCATTTATCTACCCAGTGTTGCTATCTGTGCGGGTTTTAACCCAAGAGCCCTCAGGGATCGAAAGGCCAAATTGGTTGCCAAGGGTCTTCTCCCCGCTATGCTGGATTCTGCTTCGGCCTTGGTCTCCGGTACTCCCACCAACCCTCCCACCCAGACAGGACTCAAACTCCCGCTTCTTCTGGTGCTGGGACAGACAAGCAAAAAGAAAAAGACAGAGACAAGGACAGAGAAAGACACAGGGAGGATAAAGAAAGGAGGAGGGATAGGCCTCGCAAGAGATCCCCGGACAGGGAGCCTTTCCTTAGCCCTCCTTCTAAGACATCGAGGCCAGTTTCTTCATGACTACGACCACCCCATTTCTAGCTGGACCCGCTGGAAACTTCGGATCTGAGGCCTTCCTCACCCTTACTGCGCAGACCAGCCAGATCCGAGTCTGTTGCTTCTTTGCGATCGACTCAGAGCCTATTGGACTTGGACATGGACAGGATGATGCAGAGATTTCTTCAGGCTCAAATTCAGATGGGAGTCTTGCCAGGCCCCTCTCCCCCTGGAGGGAGGACCTCCATGCCCTTTTTCCACACCATCTCTCCTTCCCCGATCCAGGCGACTGCTTCGGGGTTTTTGGATCCGTGACTCTTTGGAGCTGGTAGCTCGGCGCCGACAGTTCCTCCAACCTCGACTCTGGCTGTTACCTTGATTTCCTCTGATCCGGCTAGTTCAGATCCGGGTGATTCTCGGAGCCGTGGGCAGTGAGTCAGACCCGAGGGAATGGATTCTTCTTCAGCTCCGGCTTGTTCGGATCCGAACCGTTCCCTTGGACCTCAGGCTACCCTCGCTTCGACTCCGATCCCCGCTTCGGACCTGTGGGAAGGCTTCTTTTTTCATGGTGCCAAGGAGGTACGCTCTCCACTGTCATTCAGAGTGGTGGAGAGGGTTCTCTCCCAGGGATTCAGACCCCAACCCATCTCCTCGCATTCCACCCAGACCCTGCCACAAAGACAGCCCGTGCCAGTGGACCCCCAGGTTATTCCCTCTCAGGACCCCCCTGCGGCTCACGAGTCCTCTTCGGAGTGTCCCACTGAAGAGGGCAACCATAAGCACAAGTGCAAAAGGAGGCACTTGGACTCCCCTGAGTCCTTCACTGCGGACACAGACTTAAAGGAAGGAGAAGGTTCCCCCAGGTGACCTCCCGAAGATGTCTCCTTCGTAGACATCATGGAGATTCTCCTCCAGAGGGGAGGTTGGTCAGCCCCAAAACCTTCTACGGATGAGTCCGTGTTCCTGGAGTCCTTTGGCACGGGCCCATCTACTTCCTGGGTTTCCCCGCCAGCAGACCCCTTGGTGGACCTTATCACTACATGGGCAGGGAAGGAGCCTGACACCGTAGAGCCCATCCCCAAACGCCCTGACAAAATCCTGTCCCCTCCCACCAACAGACAATCGTAGTCTAAAGAAGCCCCCATTGATGCTATGGTGGTCACAGCAGCCACCAAGAAGGAACTAGCACAGGAGAGTTCCTCAGTCCACCCTCCAGACAAGGAGTCCAGGTCGGTGGATAGGTTTGGGAAGCGTGTTTATTCGTCAGCGACTTTTTCCATCCGTGTGCTGAACTGTTTGGCACATGTTATCTGGCTTCAGCGAGACCTTGTCTCAGAATTCGCTGAGTTGCCCCCAGAGTCCTTATTGCAGTAGGACAAACAACTGTTCTCTGCAAAAATATTGACTCTGAAGTCTGTATCGAACATGCCCATGCATCTCCTTTCCCACACTATGTAAAGAGCGGCTAGGGCGGCTGGGACAGACATAGCCATGAGGTGTCATGCCTGGCTCAGGTTGTGCCACTTTGCGGACCCTTTCAAGGTGTCATTTATTAATGCCCCCTATGACTGTTCCTCCCTTTTTGGAAAGACAGTACATGACACTCTTGTCCAGAGCGAAAAAGACGGGAAGACTTTTTCTGCCATCGGGTTCACCTTCTCTAACCCTCAGCGGCCTTTTTCTAGGATTCAAAGAGGGCAAAAGATGATGTGGTTCCGGAAATCTCAGTTTTCCCGGGAGTCTCAGGACAACTATTCCCCCAGAGGCAGAGCGGGACAGGATCGATGCTGACTCAGAGGTAGAGGGGATCCTAGGAATTTCGGGTCTAGAGAACCTTTATCTGACAGGCCCGTCCAACAGCCCAGAGGGGTTGCCCTACTGTCCTACTCTGGAGGCAGTCAGGAGGAGATTGTTGTTGCACCCAGCGGTATGGGAGTCCATAACTGCAGATTGTTGGGTGCTACAAATAATATCCAGAGGCTATACTATCCCATTTGTTGCCCTGCCAGGGCCTACAAGACACCTCCCAGATGTTCCACCCGCTCACAGGGAGGCTGCAACTTTAGAGGTTTTAAAACTACTTCAAAAATGAGCAATCAAACTGGTCTCCTTCGGCCAGTCTGGATTAGGCATTTACTCCAGGTTCTTTTTAGTGCCAAAAAAGACTGGGGACCTCAGACCCATCTTGGACCTGTCAACCTTGAACCAGTCTGTCGTCAAACAAAAGTTCCGGATGGTCGCCTTACAGTCCATTCTACCTTATCTATGGGAGTGAGACTGGATGTGCTCGTTAGACCTCCAGGATGCCTACTACCATATCACAGTTCACAGAAGCTCCAGGAGGTTTCTTCACTTCCGGCTGGGGACAGTCACTTCCAGTTCAGAGCTCTACCCTTCGGTCTCACCACAGCCCACCAGGGTGTTCACCAAGGGATTGGCAATTGTAGCAGCTCACCTGAGGCTTCAAGGAATTCAGGTCTTTTTGTACCTGGACTGGCTCTTCTCTGCGTCCACCAAGCGTCTTCTGTGTCTGGCCTGAGACAACTATCTTCTCTTAGCAGATCGATTGGGGATTACAGTCAGTGTTCACAAATCCCAATTGCAACCAGTAAAAGTTCTAGACTTCATCGGGGCACGGCTAGACACTTTGCAGCTAAATGTTTTCTCAACACCGGAAAGGATCTTACATCTCCGGTGTCACATAGCTCAAATAGTTAACCTCATATTTCCAAAGGCGAGCGATGTTCTCTGGGCTCTGGGCTCTGGGCTCTATGGCTGCCTCTATAGCTAGTCTTCCTTGCGCACGCCTTCATATGCAGGTTCTTCAATGGACTCTGGCGGTCTAATGGTCTTGGCTAGACCTGCCCATGGATTTTCCGATCAGGATCAGTGTCACTTGCAGGACGTCCCTCCTTTGGTGGCTAAGTTCACTGGAGGTTGCAGCGGTACGCCCTTTTGTGTCATCCCCAGTCCAAGCCACAGTGACCACGGACGCCTCCCAACTCAGATGGGGGGGGACACTGTTTGGGAAGGACAGTTCAAGGCATGTGGTCCCAGACAGAGACCAATTTGCACATAAATGTTCTAGAGATGAGGGCAGTGCTTTTAGCGTTGAAAACCTTTCACACTAATCCTCCCTCTTGGAATGATTGCAATTCAGTCAGACAACATGTCGGTTGTCTGGTATGTCAACAAGCAAGGGGGAACCAGATCCTATCCCCTGTGTCACGAGGCCATGAGAGTGTGGGAGTGGGCGACTTCCATCGGTCAGTTTCTGATTGCAACACACATCCCAGGTCACTCCAGTATTTTAGCGGACAGATTGAGTCGGGCTATTCTGATGTTGTATGAGTGATCTCTGAAACAGTAGCAGAGGAGATATTCCTTGCATGGGGCAGCCTTGCTGCGATCTCTTCATCTCCTTCCAACGCAAAGTGCAGCGAGTTTTTCACTCTTATTCACTCCCCAGGAGATGCCCTAGTCCATGTTTACCCCCCCCCCCAGGCTTCTGTATGCTTACCCTCTGTTACCACTCATTCCGAAGTTTCTTCAAAAAGCTTGCCGACTGGGGTGCAAAGTGATCCTCATTGCCCCATTCTGGCCTTGCCAAGTTTGGTTTCCCTTCCTTTGGTCTCATCTTCTAGCTCCGATTTTGGATCCCTGCTCGGATCTAATCTTTCATCCTTCGGGTGCCTGCCCACCCAACCTGGACAGCCTCAAGCTGACAGCTTGGTTGCTCCAGTTCTATTGATTGCCAGGACTCCCAGTCTTTCATCCCGTGTAAAATCTATACTAGTGGCCTCTCTTAAAGCTTCCACTAGGAAAGTTTATTGCAGTAAATGGAAACGTTTCTCCATTTGGGCCTCTCACAGAAACCTGGATCCTTTTACAGCCCCTGTTCCGGTGGTGTTAGATTATTTTGACTAGTATCTTTCAGCAAGGAGCTAGCTTCTCCACGGTCAAAGTACAGGTGGCAGCCATTTCTAATTTTCATGTTGGGGAAGTTAATATCGCCTTAGCTTCTTCTAGGCTGTAAAGGCACTTTTCTTTTGCGTCCTCCTGTCAAAGATTCTGTGCCTCCTTGGGACCTTACCTTCGTCCTCCAGGCATTGGTGGCTCCCCCCTTTGAACTTGCAGCTTCAGTGGATCTAAAATTTTTGTCTTGGAAGACGGCCTTTCTAGTGGCCATTACATTAGCCAGAAGGGTTTCTGAGCTTCGGGCTTTGTCTGCCGTGCCTCTTTATTTGGTCTTCTATAAGGAATAGGGTATCTGTCCATAGAAATCCTTCATTCTTACCCAAAGTGGCATCTGAATCAAACATAAACCAGTCTATTAATCTACCCATTTTCTTTCCCAATTTCCAAAACAGGGTTGAATATAAACTTCACTTGTTAAATGTTCATTGACAACTTTGTTTCTATCTTCATAGAACGAAGTCATTACGCAAGTCCAACCAATTGTTCATTTCCTTTTCCAAACCTTTTTTGGGAAAGGCCATTTCCAAGGTTTCCTTAGCTAGATGGTTCACTCTTTGCATTTCGTATGTTTACAAAGCAAAAGGTTTATCTCTTCCTGGTATAATTAAAGCTCACTCTACCAGGTCCATGGCGACTTCTGCTGCCTTTTGGTCTAGGGTTTCTTTGGATGACATTTGCACAGCAGCAACTTGGGCAAATCCACATACCTTCATTTCTCATTATAAATCAGACCTGATTTTCCAGAGGAAGAGCATCCTTTGGGTCTGCAGTGCTCAAGAATGTCCTTCCATGAGGGCCTCCCAGGATTTAAGTAGCTGGGGACTCTCCCATAGGTTGCAGATAAAATGAAGTTAACTACTTCAGATAAAGAAGTTATGTACTCACCATAACGTTCCATCTGAGTAGTTCATTTTTCTGCAACCATCTGAGTAGTTCATTTTTCTGCAACCTTCCCTCCCTCCATCCCCTGTTATCATATCCATAAGCCTGTTGGGTTCTTTGGGCTGAGTTGCTAATGTGTATAGTTGCAGCAAACTCGATCTAAGGGAAGGCAGGAGATGGTGGTGCATTATGGGTAAGGGAGTTGGAGCAGATGCTAGAAAATAAGTTGCCGGCTCGGATCCAATATGGATCTGAATACCCACAGGTTGCAGAAAAATGAAGTATAACTACTGAGATGAAACGCTATGGTGAGTATATAACTTCTTTTTTCTGAGTACACTCACAAAAGTTACTCTAGCCAAAACCTACCTTCTGCTGTCTCTACTCCATAGAGTACCAGTTCTAACCAATTTACAATCCTCCATAAAAAAAATACTTTAAAAAGGCTTCAATAAAATTGAAAAGTTTGCTGCTAATTCAGCCTCTTTTACCATTACTGTAAAGTTGTGCGTACCCTTAGCTGGCTGGAGCTCCCCTCCATCTCTCTTACATTCAACTTATAACCGTACATAATCATACACAAGCTATTAGCCTGCCCAGCTCTTACCCCTTTAATCAACTTATACTTCCCTAAAAGAAATCTCAGATCAGGAAACAGCTTCTTGCCATAAATAAACAAAATCCCCTGGACAAAGCTTGTATTCCTACTCGGTATCAAAAAAAATAGAACTCCTTTTCTCTCATCACCAGAACTATTTATAACTGACCTACTTTAAAATGCCTACTAAAAGAATACTTTACAGAATCATGGACCTGCTCCTGTGCCAGTCCTGCCTGAAATTACGGGTCTACTTCACGTTGTCAAAGGCAGACAATATCGAAGCTGATATTGTCGGCACTAGATTAGCGAAAGCCAAAAACATTGAACGTTCAAACGGAAATCTCTGTAAGGGGAGATTTCCGTTTAGTTCAATGTAGTGCGGTCTCTGAGTTGGTATATTTAAGTATAGGGGGTGTACATGGGAGCTTGCCCCCCTGCTTGCAAAAGTAAGTTTTTATTTTTGTATTTGGGCATTTTTTTTTTTATCTTTCAAAGTTTGAGAATTCGATGATATGGTGTTAACCATATCAGATTTGATATTCTGAAACTTCGATAAGATAATATAGACGCAACATTACACACTATACTTCACTCACCCCCTTCAACCCATATCACACCTCACAACCCTCTCAAACCTCCTAGTCCACTCCTTTCTTTCATTTCCACTACCTTACCTTACTCACTTCATCTCTGCAGATCTTTCTTCTATCTCTTTCCTCCCTACTCACCTAAACTACATGAAGACATGCTACCCTGCACGCGTCTTATAATCTTATAATTTACTGGAGAGGTTGTTACTGTTAAGATAGTAGTTGTACACGAATAACTGATGTTATGTGATCCTATCTCGCCTACATTCTGTACTGATGGGCTCGGAGCCAATCCTCGGCTCCGACTCGGCACGCTATGCTATAGAGCGAAGCCTCTTATTGGCTGAGCTATTCTCTGTCCCAGGATGCACCACCACTAATCCCCCAGATCTCGTTTGCCACTTACAAGCTAGGACGTGGTCTCAAACTTGGCTGAGCTAAGTGCTATTTTCTTAAAGTTTTTCTGTCAAGAAATTCTTTATTTCTTACCCAAAAGCTGTTTTAACAGCTATCGTTGTGTTTCTGTGTGTTTTTGATAAATTTTTGTGGAAAATTTGTGTGATTGATTAGGGAAAGGTTTCCGTTTAAGTTAGAGGGGCCTTCCCCTATTTCTTAGCGAGTTTTCTTATTTTTAGGGAGGTCAAGTACCTGTTTTAGTTAGAGGGTTCTTGGCCCTCCTTTTTGGTGTTTGTTTTACTTGTTATCTTGGTTTTTTTCTTTAAAAAAAAAAAAAAAAAGGATTTGTTGTTGTTAAAATCTTTGTTTTCTAACATAGATAGTGGGTTTTTTTCCACTGTTATAGTGAGTGTTTTAGAGGCATTATGTCCAAAGAACATAGACCCTCAGGATTCAAGAAGTGCACGAGGTGCAATTATAAAATGTCCATAACCGATGATCACTCCTCGTGCGTATACTGTTTAGGCGCCAAGCACCTACAGGAATCTTGCAGCGTGTGTCATGCCTTTTCCTCTAGGGTCCTCCAAGAGAGGAAGAATAAATTGATCTTGAAAGGGCTGATCAAACCCTCCTTCGAGGAGGCCTTATCTTCCTCTTCCTCTCCAACTAAGAAAAAGTAAGCATCGGCTCCGACCAGCCCGTCGGAACCGACTACTAAGAAATCCAGGCAGGCTTCTCCATCGGCTCCACGGACTTCAGAGCTGAGGGCGGAACGGTCTGCCTCGATTCCTCCAGTCTCGACTCCTCTGGTTTCGGAGCCGATGACTGGGGCTTCGAGAGGCGGGTCACCTTCATCGGCTCCACTGATTTTGGAGCCGATGAGGGTTGCTGGCTCAGACTCTTCCCCTTCGGCGCCGAAGCCCTCCTCGTCACAGAGGGAAAGTGTTTTGGAAACTCGGCACCGATACTGGTTGAGTCTATTCGGAGCCGGTCCCCCAGTCCTTCGGAGCCGATGGAGAAGTCGGTTCGGACCCGATCGGTTTCCTCCCGATCTTCCAAGATGTCGGATTCGGACATAGACAGGGTGCTCCTAAGACTGTTTCAGTCTCCTGTATTTCAGAAATTAGTTTTGGCTCCAGCCCATTCGGTTTCGGAGCCGATGGCCCACCCTGTAGTTCTGGTTCCTCCTCCAACAGCCTCTGCACCGTTGGAGCCGGTGCTGGTGGAGCCGATGGAGGTTTTCGGGTCGGCCCCGACCCTTACTCCAACCCCGGCTCTCGAGTCGGAGTTCAGTACACGGACCTGCTCTGTCGGCCCCGGGGGGGACGCTTCGGGACCGATGTTTTCGGTTCCGAGCCTTCCTCTCGGTGCGTCAGCTGCGGGGGTACCGTCTACTGTTGTGGCCACGGGGGTTGGGCCTTCCCAGGATTCTGGTGGTCCGGCTTTCAGGGCCATGAGGAGTGCGTTGGCCAAATCTTCTTTGGCTACCTCCACGGTCTCACCAGCACCTTCCCTACATACGGAGACTGGGTCTTTGGTAGTCCCCCTGTCCTTAGACAGTGGAGCCCCGGGGCCTGAGGTCACCCCCACTGGGGTTCCCCCCCTCCTGGAGGTCCCTCTGAAGCTTCTTCAGAGGAACCCCCAAGGAAAAGATAGTGCAAGAGGAAGCACGTCTACTCCCCCGATGAGTCTCTCACGTCAGACACTGATCTTGGTGATGCGGAGGGGTCCCCTAAGTCGTCCTCAGATGATGTCTCCTTTGCAGACATCTTGGAAGCCCTCCAACAATGAGGCGGCTGGCATTCCAAACCCCCTTCTGCTGATGAGTCTGTGTTCCTTAAGGCCTTCGGGGCTCAGCCCTCCCCCTCCTGGGGGTCTCCGCCCTTCGACGAGCTCCTAGATTTGATCTGTCAAGGCGGGAACATCCAGACTCTGTGGAACCGGTGCCTGCTCACCCAAATGAGTTCCTATCAGCACCCCCAGAGAAGGAGTTTTTGACCAAAGGTGTGGCTGTAGATGCCTTGGTGGTGGCATCTGCTACCCAACAAGATGTAGCAGAGGCTTCGACGTCCGTCCATCCTCCTAATAAGGAGTCTAGGAGCATGGATCGGTACGGGAAGCGCACCCTCAGTTCAGCGGCCTTTACCTTAAGGTCCCTGAACTATTTAACGCACTTCACCAGGTTTCAGAGGGATCTGATCAAGGAGCTTTCAGATACCCTGTTGGGTAACCTACCTGAGCAGCTGGCCCAGACGGTTGGCTCTCAGTTGGCTACGCTGTCATCGATATCAAACTCGTCCATGAGGCTCATTTCATATGCGGCCGAGGGCGAGTAGAGCGGGTGCGGTATTGCTCACGGAGGCAAGCCTGGCTCCGCCTGTGTCATTTTGCGGAAGCCTTTAAGTCTTCCTTTGCCGACGCTCCCTTTGATGGGTCCTCTTTGTTTGGACCCAGGGTAAAGGACACATTGACCCGCTGCGAGCAAGAAGGTAAGACTTTGACTGCCGTAGGGGCACGATTTTCCACTCCCTTTCGGCCTTATCCCAAGGCTAAAAGAGGAGGGAAAATGTGGTTCCGTAGATCCCAGAAGTCTTATCCCTCGCAGCAGGACGATCCCCCTTCTAGAGGCAGAGGAGGGGGAAATTTTTCTGGAAGACGCCGTCCCAGAGGCGGCAGAGGCCCCCGCAACACTGGAGACCGTGAGTCCTTTTGTGGCTCTTCAGCCTTCCACAATCCCTGAAGGATTGCCCGACTGTGCAGCTCCGGAGCCAGTCGGGGATCGTTTTTCGAGGCACCTAAAAGCCTGGGAAGGTATCACTCAGGACCGATGGGTGCTTCGAATTATCGCCGGAGTTTACGCCATCCCCATTTCTCACTCCCCACCTCCGTCCAAGAAAACCCCGGCCCGCCACCCAGTCAACGGGAAATTGCAGCCTTAGAAGTCTCAAAGCTGCTTCAAAAAGGAGTCATCCAACCGGTCCCCGCAGACCAGATCGGATTAGGGACTTACTCAAGATTCTTTTTGGTGCCAAAAAAGACCGGGGACTTGAGGCCCATTTTGGATCTCAGCATTCTAAATCGTTTAGTCAAAAAGTCCAAGTTCCGAATGGTCACCTTACAATCCATTCTCCCACTGCTGGAGAAAGGTGTTTGGATGTGCTCCATAGATCTCAAGGACGCCTATTACCACTTCCTGGTAGATCAGGCGTCCAGGAGACATTTGCGCTTCAGCCTAGGAGACGTCATTTTCAGTTCTGCGCGCTGCCCTTTGGTCTCACCACAGCCCCCAGGGTGTTCACCAAATTTTGGCGGTCGTGACTGCTCACCTGAGGAGTCTAGGATTCCAGGTGTTTCCGTATCTGGACGACTGGCTCCTAACTGCCACCTCCAGGCGTCTACTATTGCAGAACCTACAAGCCGCAATATCACTAGGCACTTCCCTTGGAATCACGTTCAATTGGCCAAAGTCTGTGTTGCTGCCATCTCAGCGCATAAGATTCATCGGAGTAGAGATAGACTCAAACCGAATGCAGGTCTATCTTCCTACAGAAAGGAAACAAACTATACAGGCTCAAGTCCGAGCCTTGCTTCTCAGATCCAAAGCTCCAGCCAGGATGGTCCTGCAGCTATTGGGATCTATGTCGGCCACTGTTCTTCTAATCCCCCTAGCAAGATTGCATATGAGAATTCTCCAGTGGCTTCTTTCAACACAGTGGTCCTTTCAGGATCTCCCTCTCAGTCACCTCATGCGGATCACGGAAACCTGCAAACGGGACCTTCGCTGGTGGCTGGTGCCCTCCAATCTGGATCAGGGTCGACCCTTTGTTCCACCTCCTCCTATGGCCACTTTGACTACGGACGCCTCCCAGATGGGGTGGGGGGGGGCATTCCCTGGGCAGGTCAGTCCAAGGCAAATGGCATTCAGAAGAGAGTCTTCTTCATATCAACATTTTGGAAATGAGGGCGGTGCTTCTATCTCTACAAGCCCTCCACGATTACCTCCCTCAGGGCGTAATTGCCGTTCACTCCAACATGTCAGTGGTCTGGTATCTGAACAAGCAGGGAGGGACCAGATCCTACCCTCTTTGCAGAGAGGCCATGAGAGTCTGGGAATGGGCAGTGGCGACCAGACGTTTTCTGATAGCAACTCATATCCCTGGCAAATCCAACGTGATAGCCGACAGACTGAGCAGAACTATCCTCTCTCCTCACGAGTGGTCTCTGAACGATGCAGTGACAACTCAGATCTTCAACAGATGGGGAACTCCTTGTTGCGACCTTTTCGCAACCCCGCTGAACGCGAAGTGCAGAAAGTTCTTCTCCCTCACTCCAGCTCTGGGGGAGAGTCCTATGGACGCATTAGCCCATCCTTGGCCCACCGGCTTGCTATACGCCTTCCCCCCAGTTCCCCTCCTTCCCAGAGTGATCCAAAAGGCGTCTCACTTGGGGAGCAAAATGATCTTAGTTGCCCCTTACTGGCCTCGTCAGGTATGGTTCCCCTATCTTCGGAAATATGCACTGGACGGTCCATGGTTCCTGGATCAGATCCCAGACCTATTAATTCATCAGTCGGGACAACTCCACCAGTCCCTTCACACTTTGAAGTTAACAGCTTGGCTCCTCCTCTTCCGACTATAGTCAGGAATCATAGCTTAGACCCGGAAGTCATACATATCTTATCGGCCCACAAGTCTGCCACTAAGAAATTGTATACTAGCAAATGGAAGAGATTTGCTATTTGCGCTCAACTCCGGGGTCTGGATCCCATCACTATTCCTGTATCGGAAGTCCTGAAATTTCTAACTTCCCTATTCAATCAAGGTTCTTCAGTCTCTACCATCAAGGTCCAATTGGCAGCTATTTCCAATTTTCATGAATCTATAAACCCACCTTTAATGAGCAACAGATTGTGTAAAATATTCATGAAAGGTGCGGCGCTTTTACGACCTCCGATTTCTCATCCTGCTCCTCCGTGGGATCTCGATGTGGTATTACGTGCCTTAACCTCCTCCCCCTTCGAACCGGCAGCAACATGTGATTTGAAATTTCTATCTTGGAAAACTGCCTTTCTGGTTGCGATTACTTCTGCCAGAAGGGTTTCAGAGCTTCAAGCTCTATCTGTAAAACCACCGTACCTGGTTTTTCACAAAGATAGAGTATCCCTCAGGCCTAATCCATCCTTTGTCCCTAAAGTTTGTTCCAGTTTTTGCCTGCAACAGTCATTAGAACTTCCAGTTTTCTTTCCAAAGTACTCAAACAAAGCGGAATACATCTTCCACACATTGGATGTTCACAGGCAATTGCGTTTTTATTTAGACAGGACCCAACAAACAAGGAAAACAGATCAATTGTTTGTGTCCTTTTCGGATAATAAATTGGGCAAAGCCGTCACAAAGGTCACTATTGCCAAATGGGTCAAGGACTGTATTAGTCAAGCTTATTCCTCTTCTAATAAAGAGCTTACGACCTCTGTCAAAGCTCACTCTACAAGAGCTATGGCTACTTCAATAGCATTCCATTCTAAGCTTGCCATTAGTGACATTTGTGCTGCTACGTGGTCTTCCCCGCACACTTTCATTTCCCACTACAAATTGGATGTGGCATCTCTGGGGCGAGCTTCATTTGGTTCCACAGTGCTCAGGAGTGTTTTCCAGTGAGCCACCCAGGATTTAGGTGCTAGGGACGCTGTCCCATCAGTACAGAATGTAGGCGAGATAGGATCACATAACATCTTTTAGTTATGTACTCACCATAACTTTAGATGTTTGGGATCCATCTCGCCTACATTCCCAATAACCCACCCTCCTTCCCCCTGCCTTGGAGATCAGAAGAGATCGGACGGTCCGAATTCTATTGTTTCATCTTGAAACATCTGGCAATGTTATATAAACAAGTTATGTGTGTGTGCATGAATGCGGACAAACAAGATCTGGGGGATTAGTGGTGGTGCATCCTGGGATAGAGAATAGCTCAGCCAATAAGAGGCTTCGCTCTATAGCATAGCGTGCCGAGTCGGAGCCGAGGATCAGCTCCGAGCCCATCAGTACAGAATGTAGGCGAGATGGATCCCAAACATCTAAAGTTATGGTGAGTACATAACTAAAAGTTATCCTTGCAGGCCTGTATTTCTCAACTATATGTGACTGACCCAGTTTAAATAAAGAGTAATTTTAGCCCATCTCCAAATACTCTGGCAAACATCCTTCATCATTTTGATAATTAGTGATAGGTTTATGTAGGGTAATTAAAAAAAGGCAGCTCAAAGGAATAACACGGTGAATACGTACATTCAAAGTTTTAATCAAAATCACAAAACAAGCTTTCACACAATTTACTTCATCAGGTTAAAAAATAGAATCTAATGTCAGGTTTATTTAAATAACTTTGTTACATTAAAGAGGGTTGCAAATATTTGCACATCAGTAACATGCTTTTTTAACATTGGGAAATGATGTCTGAGGACCAGCAATGGGTTGTGTTGTCATTAGAGTAGTAAAATGCAAAACATTAGTTAATGTTAGTATTTTACAGTAGATATTGATAAATACTGGTTAACTCAAGTTACCAGAGAGCAGTTTAGTATTGTATTCTTCTCTTCTGCTAGTTATGAAGCCAGCATAATGAGATTTTATTACTGTGAATGCAGGAATGAAAGTATTTCTTTCGTTCTGTGAGTGAATAAATCCTTGCTGTTATCTTTGAAGCTGCAGCATTTGTCTTGATCAATAAGGCATAACAACATAAATTATTTGAACAGTTTAATTTCACTGATTTCTCTTACGTCCTGTGAGATACTATTCCAGTGCACAGATCTTAGTAGCACTCAATTTAAAACATGTCTCTACATTCATGGTCTGGCTGACAATGATTTGTTATGAAATTAATATGGCCACATCCTGTCAGTTTGATTTTTAGAAGTGGACAGCATCTTTCATTAAGCAATTTTAGGTTAAAGTGTATAGCAGTGATGTTGCTCCTGCTTGCACAGGTAGCCAGTTACTTTTTGATGTGGTAGCACAATGATGTTTTCTTTGGCAAGCAAAATACACCAGTCTGAATATTTTTTCTGTGGTCTTATTTAAGGTAGAGTTGTGTGTAGGTAGTAGTAAAACGGTTGGGAGCCCTTATTCCATTCTGGTCATTAGCACATTAATAGCCGTAGCATGTCTGGATTCTAAACTAAGAAATTGTGTAAAAAAAAAAAAAACCTTAAGCTGAGAATAGTACCTTATTAACACGATTTGTGTAGTTTGAAATTTGCAATAAATGGACACAGCAGGGCTAGGCACCAGGAGGTGTGAACAGTGACTTTGGGTGACTGGCACTATTGATGCTCTTCCTATTGGTCACTACTGCAGTAGCCTTAGCTAGATTGCACAAATGTGGGATGTTAATGGACCCAGGAAATTGTAGGCCCATAAGTCTGACAGCTTCAGTTGTAATGCTGTGGAAAGGACTATTATGGAATTAATAAGTAATGCATACATAACTTACAAACTTAACCCGTGCCAGTTTGGATTTGTCAGGGGCAAATCCTGGCTAATTAACCTAGTGACTTCTTTAAGAAGATTACTGAAGCAATGGATGAGGGTAGATCAGTACTCACCACATATCTAGACCTCTCATAGTCATTCAACAGCATCCCACATACTGGTCTCATAAATAAACTATCCCAGCTAAATGTTAATCCCTGTGTAACTCTCTGGGTAGCAAATTGGTTTACATGTAAAACTCAGGAGTTTAGGGTGCGCTGCTGTACCTCCACCAAAACATCTTTCATTATCAGGAAATGCACACATCATTGCAATAATTAAATGCATGCCAATAGTACCATTGAGCAGTGCGCTTCAGGAATTCTGAGTAGTCTTAAGTTACCTACAGGAGTTAACTACATACAACTCAGCAGTATCATTACACAACTTTGATAAATATCAATAGCAACATTGAAGTATTACTGGCTGCAGTAGAAATGTACTCAAAGTATCAGACTGTTGCAGGTGTACACACCATATGACCAGTTCTAGCATGCTCATCAGACTAGGTGCATAATCTTAACAAATATGACTCAGTACATTGCTCTGTGCAGACATGTAGGATGCCAAATACAGTGCAATGAGGAGACTAAGTAACTGCTAATGCAAATACACTTACTGGGCTGTGGGACGAGTGATTGTGCTGCTGCTTGTTTGGATGTGGTGGAAAGGGGGATAGTGTAAGAAAGTATGACATTTAAGCTACACGATTTGAAACTTATAGTGCACGAAGGTGGCAATGGAAAATGTTCCTGAAATTTTCATCATTAGGTTGTCATTAGGTTGTGTTGCACGCTAAAGTATGTTGAATAAATAAACTTGTAAAAAACGTTTGTGAGATAATAGCAAAAAATGCCCTTTGGATGAATGAATGCAATTTAAAGTAGCATAATAATCTGTTAGTAATGATAGCTGGAACCAGAGCAGCCATGCAGTGGTTAAGACAGAGCTAAAATTTCCTAAAATCTGATTGCCTGCTGTATCAGAATTTGTAGCCTGATGAAGAAAGGGAGGAGCTGTATATATCTAAACAGAGATCAACCTAGCTTAGACAGTGAGGCTGGCTGGCACAGGCAGATAAGACAGAACCTCTCCATGGCTTCTGTATTAACATGTGGAGGCCCATCCCAGCAGTAGTAAATACACTTAATTTTTCAGCTTCATACATATCTCAGGGCTGACTTTTATGACTTATGGCGCTCATGTTTCAAGACCTGGAAAGGAGCTTAACTCATGAGTACAAGAGTGCATAACTATGGAGTTCAGTCTAAAGCCAAAACAGGAACTGGTACAAGCATCTCAGTGCCTCACGTTGTCATTGACTAGCATGTATTCCAGCATCACTTCCTGTCTTCCAGTGCCTCATGATGGTTCACCACATGCTCTCCTTTATAAAAAGTTGTATCCACAGATAGTGAGGGCTATGGTACTTCCTCACTCTACAGGTCCTTAGAGGATTTGGTGGACTTCAAGATTACTGTACGAGACAGACAGGGATAATGAGTGCAACCCCCATACCCATCCATATCATGTTTGGAAAACCCCTTCTTTGGAAATGCCCTCAAGCTTTTGGGAGATATGTTAGAGTACCCTTAAGCGTGTATTTTTCTCTCTCCAGAATTACCTGGTGAAGTTTCTGGAGAAAAACACTGAGAAGCCTTGTGTTACCCTACTCTTCCAGCCAGTCAATAAGGATGCCAGTGACAAGCAACTTAGAAGCACCCTAACTCTCCCCTGCCAACCTTCTCAAAAAAAAGACAGATATCCTCTATATGCTTCTTCCTGCATGGACAAAGTAGCTCATTAATCATTACAATGCTGGGATTCATTTTTGATATAGCATAAATTCAGTATACCATGACATTTTTGTCACCTTGCTACTGGACAAGGTGTCCAGAGTTTTTTTTTTTCCTTTTACATGTTGGGGTGAAAGACCCTTATCTATTGACCTTAACTACCACAGATTCCAGATACACCTTTGAAAGAGCACTAGATGATCCTAAACTTAGAGGGTTGTTAAACTAAAGAAGAATCTTTGTCCAACCCAGTCCATAGCCTACATTGTGAGATGATGCGACTTTGGCCACGACTATAGATTCAGGTATGTGCCTGTATTGGCATGAGTGAAATTGTCCTCCCTTATGGAGCTTAGGAACGGGATCCAAAAATGCCATTTTGAGGATCAGAAATGCTGATTTGGCCAGCCTTTCTGGGTCCTAGCTGATGACTTTCATCGGCAGAAGTAGGGCCTCGCCTCTGTGACAGACCTCTGCGATTCCCCCTTCTGTCACTTCAGTTTCATCCTGTACTATAACTGGCCAAGCTCTAAAAAAGAAGAGGTCTTCTGACTGTCTAACTCCATGAGCATTATGTGGTGGTGCTCCCTTTTGGTGCTAATAAAATCACCTAGATTGATAGCTGAATTCAGTGGCCCTGCCATAGCTTGCCTTGATAGGGTGGGTCTCAAATGTGTACCTTGATTTGGAGAACCATCACAAATGACCAGTATATGAATATCTTTAGCCAATGTTTCCTCTCCCGGAAAGGACACTGCTGGTGGAGTAGTCCATTTCAGCAGATCTCTTGAGTGAGGTGCATGCTGTGTGCTGAAAGAGTCATGGAGGCTGTCCTCATATTAAAGGAGATATTATTTTTTATCTGATATTTTTGTGGTCCTTAAAGGCACAATTTCGGAAAATCATCAAGGTCAGCTAGCTCATTTGGTTACATGAATTTCCTGATGGACAGCATGCAGCTAATCCTATACTGTTATTGAATGGTTTCTGGATTGTGCTAGAGGACATAATGATGTAGTCCATGCTGGAGACTTCTCCATTTCAGACTGTGTGGACATCACTTAAAGTACAAAGTGTTTCCATTTGGGTTTTTCTCAGGACTTTGAGTCCACAGCAAGGTGCTGGCAGTGGTGGCCAAAGCCCGAAAAAGTTCTCCTGATGTCCACTTGAGTGGCTGGCTCTTCATTGACCCATCTAGGGACACCACCTTGGGGCACTGGAGTGGATGTACTGTATTCCCTAGGGGTGAGTGTACACTGGAATAAGTACTTTCTGTACTCAACTCAAAGGAAGTCTTTCATTCTGGTAGGGTTAGTTTTACACTCCTGTTGTTCATTCCTGCCTTGGAGAGGGCTCTGGAGGCCATGTTGTTTGTCTCTTGTATGAAAATGCAGTAAAGGATTCAGACTGACACTCAACCATAATTCCTAGGCTTGACAACTGTATTGATGTTCATGATGCAGAGTCCACCTGCTGACCTTACTCGTGTGTGCTGCTCCTAACATCAGCTCTAGACATTAGAGTGCTAAATACCCTTGATCCAACAGTATCACTATTCGTACAAATTCTGTCTGCAAGTTAGTCGTGTGTGTGTGTGTGTGTGTGTGTGTGTGTGTGTGTGTGTGTAAAACTGATCAGAAAAGGAAAAAGCTTTCCTTTTGCGGTCTGTTTACTTAATCAGTTTAATTTTTTTCAATGAAAGGTAAGCTGGGTTTATTGGATGAAATGTGTGTCACGATACTTAGTAATATGTGCACGTGTGTATGTATGTGTACACACAAGCACCCATGTGTGTGCGCAAATGTTAACTGTAGTAAATATATTGTGTGTGTGTGTGTGTGTGTGTATCTACACACACTATATATATATATATATACATGTATGTATATATATATATATATACATGTATGTATATATATATATATATATATATATATATATATACATGTATACATATATATATATATATATATAAATATATATACGTATATAAATATATACATGTATATAAATATATATATATATATATACACATTATATATATGTATATATATATATATATATATATATATATATATATATATATATATATATATATATATAATATATATGGGTCTATTTAAGACCACCGAAAATTCAAATCGTTGAAGTTCACATCATCAAGACGATTTCCATGAAACTGCATAATATCGAAAATGGAAAATATCAAACCTGACGTCATCGAAAATAAGGTTCTTCCCATTTTTCCATAGCAACAGTACTATAAAAACAGAATGGAGGTGCTGTACATGCATACCTCAGTGGGCAGCTCCCGTGTAGATGTGGGCGAGCCGTGTGTGTTTACCTTCGTCTACAATGTAGTGCGATCTCAAAGTTGATGTATTTAATTTGCAGGGGGTGTGCAACCCCCCTGCAAAAAGGATAGGATACTTCAGGATCTGAAGTAGGAGATTCATTTGTCTGCAACCTGTGGGTTATGGATCCGATATCGGATCCGAACCGGCATGGTTTATCCAGCTATGGATCCGAGCTCCTAGCTCCTCCCCTCACCCATAATGCCCTGCTCTCCCTACATGACCTCAGATCTAGTTTGCCGCGTTCATGGTGACAGCCTAGATTTCGAGCTCCAAAGCTAAGTTGGTTTTTTGGCACTTTAAAAGGGTTTTTATTACTTTAAATTACTTTAACTGTGTGAAAGTGTTAGGTTCCCCTTCTATATATTGTATTTTTGAGTTAAGTTAACTTAATTTTGTTACCCTCCCCTCTCTGGCGCGTAGCTTGTGTGAGTGTGTGTTTCTTTGGGGCCTTTAGTGTGTGTGCTAGTCTACTTACTTTATTTTTTCTTTAAAAAAAAAATAAAAAAAAGTCTGAGGCCCCAAAGGCAATTTTCTCAAAATGCTCCGAGTGTGGCCATAAGCTATCCCCTGCTGATGGCCACACTCGGTGCGTTCGATGCCTTGGGGTTGAACACCTCACCTCTGGATGTTCAATCTGTGCAGGGTTCAACCCCAGGGCATTGAAGGAGCGGAGGTCGAAGCTGGTCTTGGCGGGACTCTTGCCCCCGGACTCGGCTTCGGCCTCCGCCCCGTTGGTAGTTACCGCTTCGGCGGTTACTGCCGTACCTGCTCCCCCTCCTCCCGGGATTCAAACTCCGTCTACGGGTTCGGAGGAGAGGGAAGCGAGGAAGAAGGACCGGAGAGAGAAGCACCATAAGCGGCGGGCAGAGACTTCCGTCTCGGCCCCGCCGGCTAAGCGGGCTTCTCCTCCGGCCTCTATGGCTGCTGGCTCTCCTCCTTCTCGGCTCCGGTCCCCATCCTTTTCACCAGGGCCTGAGGAGGAGGAGACCCGACCTCCTTAGAGGCTATCGAGGCGGTACTCAAGGCCTACCTCGGTAGCCTCATCGAGGTCTACCTATAGTCTCTCCGACGCTGATCTGAACCGGATGATGCGAAGGTTCATCCAGGCCCAGATGCAGATGGGAGTGCTCCTGCCTCCCCCCCCCCCCGGGGGGGAGCTCGACCCCATTTTTCAAGCCCATAGCTCCTTCTTCGACCCGCTACCCGGGCTCGAAGCATTCGGAGCCGGGCAGCTTCGGAGCCGGGGGTGGGTCGGCGCTGACAGTACTAGGTACTTCGGATCCGACCCTGCCTTCGAGCGTTTCGGATCCGACCTCTCGGAGCCTTGCTCCGAGCTTCGGATCTGGGGGACACAGTGTGCCTTCGGCACCGTCCATGTCGGAGCGCACTGGTCCCTTGGATCAGAGTGGCTCGGCACCGGCTCCGATCCACTCCTCGGATCCGAGGGGGAGCCGACTGTCGGATCCTTTGGTCGAGGCTGGCTCCCCTTGGGCTTTTGGTGTAGTGGAGAGGGCTCTGTTGAGGGCTTCCGGACCCCCGGCACTTGCTTCGGCTCCGTCCCGCACTCCATCTGCTCTGGGTCAGGCTTCCGTCACCCGGCCACTGTGACAGCCCGTTTCAATGCCCCAAGCAGTTCCTTTGTAACTAGACACTGCTTGCGAGGGCTCCTCGGACAGCCCCCCCGAGGAAGCACCTCGCAAGCACACGTTTAAAAGGAGGCACATAGACTCCCCCGAGTCTTTAACTGAAGACACGGACTTGGAGGAAGGGGAAGGCTCCCCAAGATCACCCCCCAAGGATTTGGAGACATCATGGAAATGCTTCGTATAAGAGGTGGGTGGTCTGCCCCAAAGTCTTCCTCGGACGAGTCCGTGTTTTTGGAGGCATTCGAAGCGGGCCCGTCTAGCTCTTGGGTGTCCCCTCCTGCCGACCCCCTGGTGGACCTTATTACCACCAGGGCGTGGAAGGAACCGGACACCGTGGAGCCAATCCCCAAAAGGCCAGACAGGATTCTCAGCCCCCCTGCTGACCGTGCCCACTGGAGTAAGGGACCTCCGGTAGATGCCATGTTGACGGCAGCAGCCACCAAGAGGGAACTCGCCCAGGAGAGTCCCTCAGTCCATCCTCCGAGCAAGGAGTCTCGGATGATGGACCGCTTGGGGAAGCGAATGTTTAGTTCAGCGACCTTCTCAGTGAGGGCGTTCAACTGTCTGGCACATGTTATTAGGATGCAGCACGATCTTATCAAAGAATACGCTGCATCCCCCCCAGAGTCCATGTCGGAGGAGGACAAACTTTTGCACTCCAACCGTATGGCCACTCTTCGGTCCGTGACAAATACCTCTATGCGGTTGCTTTCCCATGCTACTGAGGGAGCCGCTAGAGCTGCAGGAGTAGACCTAGTCACGAGACGCCAGGCCTGGCTCCGCCATTGCGATTTCACGGAGTCCTTCAAGGCGTCTTCACGCCTTTGATGGTTCTGCCCTTTTTGGCAAGACGGTTTGCGATACCTTGGTCCAGAGCGAGAAGGACGGGAAGACGCTGTCTGCCGTCGGAGTCCGCTTCTCTGTGCCCCAGAGGTCCTACTCCTAAGAACCAAAAGGGGCCAGAAGAAGATGTGGTTCCGGAAG
Organism: Protopterus annectens; assembly: GCF_019279795.1. Classification (NCBI taxonomy): domain Eukaryota; kingdom Metazoa; phylum Chordata; order Ceratodontiformes; family Protopteridae; genus Protopterus; species Protopterus annectens. The sequence continues at coordinate 1,742,232,498 of NC_056735.1, forward strand.
TCGCAGCAATCCCAACCCGCTCTGGACAACCAGTCCTTCCGTGGCAGAGGAGGACAGGGAGGACGCCGCCCCAGAGGCAGAGGGGCTCCCAGGAATTTTGGGTCCAGAGAACCTTTCTCTGAATGGCCCGCGCAGCAACCCTGAGGGGTTGCCCAACTGCTCCACTCTGTAGGCAGTCGGGGGACGTTTTTCGGAGCACCTAGCGGCATGGGAGTCCATAACATCAGACCGCTGGGTCCTCCGCATTATATCCAGAGGATACAAAATCCCTTTTCGTCACGTCCCAAAGCTAAAATCCCTCCCCGACATTCCACCCGATCAGTGGGAGGCCGCTTCAGCCGAAATTGGCCATTTGCTGAGGAAAAGAGCCATCCAGCCCGTCCCCCCAGACCAGATCGGATCAGGGTTCTACTCCAGGTTCTTTTTAGTGCCAAAAAAGACGGGGGACCTAAGACCAATTTTAGACCTGTCCCTATTAAACCTGGCAGTTCCCAAGGAGAAGTTCCGGATGGTCACTTTGCAGTCCATCCTCCCCCTTCTGGGAGAGAATCACTGGATGTGCTCTATAGACCTCAAGGATGCGTACTACCACATACTAATGGACAGACGATCCAGGAGGTTTCTTCGCTTCCGGCTGGGAGCCAGTCACTACCAGTTCAGGGTCCTTCCCTTTGGTCTCACCACAGCCCCCAGGGTGTTCACCAAAGTGTTAGCAGTGGTTGCGGCCCACCTGAGGCTTCAGGGGGTGCAGGTCTTTCCGTACCTGGACGACTGGCTTCTCACCGCCCCAACAAGGCATCTACTATCCTTGGCAAGAGACTCCTTTCTTCATCTAGCTCCCTGCCTAGGCATCACGATAAACGTAGGGAAGTCCAACCTGGCCCCTACCCAGTTGATAGAATTCATAGGTGCCAGGTTAGACACGAGGAAGTTAAGAGCCTTTCTCACAACTGACAGAGTTCAGAATCTGCGACTCCAGGTGTGGGCCATCCTCCACTTCAGCTCAGTTCTGGCGGAATTGGTCTTGAGGGCACTAGGGTCCATGGCGGCAGCGATTTTCTCTTCTTCCACTCGCCCGGTTGAACATGCGGGTTCTTCAGTGGACACTTCAAGTACAATGGTCATATCTTTCTCTCCCCCTGCATCATCTCATTGCAATCAGCAAGGCTTGCAAGCTGTCTCTCTTGTGGTGGCTCCATTCCCAGGATCTCCACGGAGGCCGCCCCTTTTGTGCATCTCCCCCTCTCGCCACAGTGACCACGGACGCCTCCCGCCTCGTGTGGGGGGGGCATTTTGCGGGCCGGACGGTCCAAGGCACATGGAACGACTCAGAGACCTCCCTGCATATCAGTGTTCTGGAGATGAGAGTGGTGCTCTTGGCGTTGCAAGCACTTCATGCCTTTCTTCCCCTGGGAACAATTGCGATTCAGTCAGACAACATGTCGGTGGTCTGGTACATCAACAAACAGGGGGGAACTAGGTCCTACACTTTGTCGAGAAGCCATGAGAGTGTGGGAATGGGCGATCTCCACCAACCGCTTTCTTATCGCAACACATATTCCGCATCAGTCCAACATCCTTGCGGACAAGCTCAGTCGCACCATTCTCTCCCCGTACGAGTGGTCTCTCAATGCTCAAGTAGCGAAACGTATCTTCGCACAGTGGGGAACTCCTTGTTGCGATCTCTTTGCTTCTCTCTTAAACACCAAGTGCGACAGTTTTTTCGCTCTAATCCCTCCTCCAGGGGATTCCCTGAGAGACGCTCTGGTGCATGCTTGGCCTCCCGGTCTTCTTTACGCATACCTGCCTTTGCCTCTGCTCCAGGTTCTTCAGAAAGCCTCTCGGTTGGGGTGCAGAATGATCCTCATAGCCCCATTCTGGCCTCGACAGATCTGGTTCCCTTACCTAAGGTCTCACTCAGTGAATCCATCTTGGATTCTAGATCCCATTCCGGATCTGATATCACACTCATCGAACCTTCCAACTCCGAACCTGGACAACCTGAAGCTGACTGCTTGGCTGCTTCAGTTCCACTCCTAATCAGGACTCCCGGTATCTCGTCCCCCGTTAAGGCCATTCTGGTAGCGGCTCATAAACCCTCTACCAGAAAAATTTACCGCAGTAAATGGAAGCGATTCTCCATTTGGGCGGAGCGGCAGGGTCTACATCCCTTCACGGTTCCCCTTCCTTTGGTGCTAGACTTCCTTACCACTCTTTTTAATGATGGCGCCAGTAGTTCCACGGTCAAAGTTCAGCTAGCGGCCATTTCTCATTATCATATTGGTCATGACTCTGGGCCTCTTATGGCTGCCAAATTATGTAAAATCTTCCTAAAAGGCACCTTTCTGCTTAGACCCCCTGTCAAACAGGCGGTTCCACCATGGGATCTTTCCTTGGTTCTTCAGGCCTTGACCGCTCCCCCCTTCGAGCCTGCGGCCACAGTAGATCTAAAATTCTTATCTCTTAAGACTGCATTTTTAGTAGCCATTACTTCAGCCAAAAGAGTTTCGGAACTTCAAGCCCTATCTATGAAGCCGCCTTACTTGATCTTCCATCCGGACCGCGTATACCTCAGGATCAATCCCTCCTTTCTTCCTAAGGTTGCTTCGGAAGCAAACATTAATCAGTCCATCAACCTCCCTGTTTTCTTTCCTAAATATCAGAACAAAGGCGAGTACAAGCTGCATTCATTGGATGTTCACAGGCAGCTTCGTTTTTATCTTAACAGGACAGCTGGTCACAGGCAATCCGACCAATTGTTCATTTCCTTTGCCAAATTCAATCTGGGTAAACCAATTTCCAAAGTCTCCTTGTCACGCTGGATTTCCCTGTGTATTCTCTTAGCTTACCAAGCTTCCGGGAGGTCCGCACCGGACGGAGTCCATGCTCATTCAACCCGGTCTGTTTCTACCTCAGCGGCCTTTAAGGCTAGGATTCCTCTGGATGATATTTGTTCAGCAGCCACTTGGGCTTCATCTCATACCTTTATTTCTCATTACAAGCTGGATATCACGTCTAGAGGTAGAGCATCTTTTGGCTCCGCGGTGCTCTGGAATATCCTTCCATGACGGCCGCCCAAGACTCAGGTAGCTGGGGACTCTGTCCCACAGGTTGCTGACAAATGAATCTCCTACTTCAGATTTAGAAGTTATGTACTTACCATAACGTTCCATCTGAGTAGGTTGATTCATTTGTCTGCAACCAATCCCGCCCTCCTATCCCCCTGGCCTTGTCAGTTTCCTACATAGAATGTGTTACCCTTTACTAGGGTATTTGATACAGGGCAAACTCGATCTGAGGTCATGTAGGGAGAGCAGGGCAGTATGGGTGAGGGGAGGAGCTAGGAGCTCGGATCCATAGCTGGATAAACCATGCCGGTTCGGATCCGATATCGGATCCATAACCCACGGGTTGCAGACAAATGAATCAAGGTAAGTACATAACTTCTAATTTCCGGTGTTTTGGGTGGTGGACATGATGTAGGTGGAGTTTGTGTTTGAGATTCATTTGCAGTATGGAAATGATTTCACTTGCCTGAAGTTTATTTTCGCTATAGCAACGGTGCCGAAAATGGAAATATCTGTATGCATTTTTGAAGTAGAAGTGTTTTAATTTTACAGTGGCTTATGGGAAATTATTCTATTTTTTAGTTATGGTTTGTTTTCAGGTGATTGACTGTCCGTTATGTATTGTGGAAAGTCAAATCATTTAAATGTGTGAATTAATTTGCCACGGTTGACTTTGTAACTTCGGCGAGGAAGTTTGATTAAACAGGAGTCGATGTGGGTTTTCGATATACAGTGGTTTCATTGAAGTGGTCTTAATGAAATAGGATTCGATATTGTGGTATTTTGATATAATGAAGTAGACCCATATGTGTGTGTGTGTGTGTGTGTGTGTGTGTGTGTGTGTGTGTGTGTACACACACACACGTATAATCTATATATAGATATGTGTATGTGCATTTTGTATATGTATACATACATATATATGTGTGTGTGTGTGTGTTTACTTTTATTCATATTTGTGTGTGTGTGTATTTCTGCATTGAGTATTAAAGCAAAGCTTGGGCTTGGTTTAATGGAGAAAATTACAACCATGTATCATATCTTTTTTCATCCTAACGTCTTAGATGAATCTCAAAATCTACATGAAGTAGCATTGCCATCCAAGTCCCTAATACCTTCTGTTATTTGTTTTGAATGTCCATACTGCATATTTGTTTTGAATGTCCATACTGCATTTCCTGCAAATTTATAAAAAGCAGTTTGGCTGCCCCCATTTTTCATGTTTTTTATTATCTCAAGGGCAGCAGGCACCAGTGAAGCACTGTGCCATTTCACCTGCCTGCAGTTAGTTATGTGATTTTGCAGATTTAGAGTGTCCTTTCTGAATATCCCATACAGTGGGTCATCTTTGCTGTTTCTGAATGTGAAAGAGAGTTTGACAAGGGAGTGAGCAAGAAGAGGATATGTTGACTGCCATAGGTGTCTGTTTTGAAACCCCTTAGACGTCCTACTCCAGGAACCATTAGAGTTACAAAGGGGTGTGGTTCACAAAGTCCATAGGTAGATACTAGTTATGCAGTCCAGGAAACCATTAAGTAGCCTAGCCCAAATTCCCTGTTGCCCTGAAACACTATATGACTTGCTCAAGGTCACCCCCCACTAGGCAAATGAAGATGGAGTGATTGAAATTCTGTACCCTTGGTACAGGAAACAGCTCATTAACAAGACAGAGCTTTAGTCCACTGTACTAACTGCCAGACTTTCTTCCTTTGACTCCTCTTCTGACAAGGTCCATCATGATGGTGGCTCCTTTAATAGATGTGACCCCAAGGAGGGGTTGTGTCAGAACTATATGTGGATTCACTTCACTTGACCGAAAACGTATTTGACTGAATTTCATTTCACCGAGACCAAATTGCTGAAAGCTCAAATTACCAAAAACTCATTTGACCGAATTCCATTTCACCGAAAATAGTAGTGGCTGTGTATATGCCCATTTCCCCACTGTAGTGCGAACCTGGAGTTAGTGTATATATTTATGTATAGTTATTTACCTTCTTAACAGAAACTGGACAATATAAAACCAAGTTAGGTGGGGGGGGTCCCCCACACACACACCCCTAACTATATATACTAACTCCAGGGTCAAACTACAGTGGGGAAACGGGCATATACACTGCCACTACTATTTTTGGTGAAATGGGATTCGATCAAATGAGTTTTCGGTCATGTGAGCTTTCAGCAATTTGGTCTCGGTGAAATGAAATTCGGTCAAATGAGTTTTCGGTGAAGTGAATCCATATATATATATGGGTACCTATCAAACCATCGACAACTTAAAATAACGAAACTGACTCCACCGACAACTGAATTAACCGACAGCGCAAAAACAGACGTTTACAAGGTAAGGGATGCAACTCCGCTACTCATGCCTACCATGGTTGCATGACACTGCCACCCTTCTTAAACCATGGTAGGCTTGAGTAGCGAATTTACACCCCTTACCTTGTAAACGTCCGTTTTTGCGCTGTCGGTTAATTCAGTTGTCGGTGGAGTCAGTTTCGTTATTTTAAGTTGTCGATGGTTTGATAGGTGCCCATATATATATATTACCAGAAAGGCTCATCCAGACTCTGCTACACTTTGCTGTGAAGGAAAGGTTAGTTTGCTGTTATTTTTTGTATTTCTGTATTGCCTTTCTATATTTTGAATACTGTAGTTTGTTTTCTTTATCTTGTGTTTTGCTTGCATTCTGTTCTAACAGCATATTAAAACTTCAAAAGAGACCACAGCTCTCTCTGTTCTGAGTCAGGCAGAATTTTTCCCTCCCTCCCACCCATTTAAGTTGTCTTGTTAAATACTACTGTCTTTCTAGTTGCCCGCCTCTTATGTTAATCTGACCATATATCTCATTTCTCTCTACTTTCACTGGCTTATGTGAGTAATCACAAAACCATCACTTTTGAAATCCCACCCCTTCAATTATTTAAATTTATTGGCCATCCTACAGTATTTCATAGCACCAAAATACAAAAGTAACCACCCCTTTCAGTCCATCTTACTGTTTTAAAAATAGTAACTCTCCACTAAACCTTAACTTTTTAAACAGGTAAAACTCAAGTTACCTACTTTCATATCTAACTTCTCTAGTGCACACTGCAGAGTGCATTCTTTTCAATCTTACCTTTAAGCATCCCTGTTACTAGCACTTTCTCTAATACCTAAAAAGATCATCTCTACTTGACTCCAAGTAGACTTTTCTCTATCTGTTAAACCTAGCACTTGCTCCTACAGTACTTATTACCTTGATACGGCACTCTTATAGATAGCACCCCAAAAAGGCAAACCCCCATTTCTCGGTCACCCACGTCCCCCGGAATCTCTTTTAAAGTTTTTTGTCTAGTCCTTCTAGCATGTCGAGGGATCAGTTGCTTGTGTCCTCTCCTGCTCAGCTGGTGAACCTGGGAATATTGAGGCAATGTTACAATTGCCTCATGTACACAGACAACCCTCTCCTCCTCCCACAAAACACAAATACATGCGAGAGATGCAACTATACGGCCAAACTGGAGGCTGAGCTCTCTCAACATAGGACTGGCAAGACCAGTCAGGAGGAGAAGGTTACCACACACACTATAGACCCAGTCTCACATAGTACCATCACAACCTCAAATCATACACATAAACACACAAAGACATACTCGGCTCTGATCAAAAATCTACCAAAACAGCAGAGGCCACCAAAGCAGACACCCAAACAACCACCACCTCAGAACACAACACCTGCAACACATAGACCTCACAGTCAGAGTGTCAAACAGTCACAGCCCTTAAGGCCAAACACAATGCCAGACACACTAGTCATTGGTGACTCCATAGTCAGACACACTGACGTCCCGCTCACCAGACTGAGTAAGGAGAAGGTCACAGTAAGCTGCCTGTCGGGCGCTAGAATCCGCCACATAACGCAAGCACTCAGGTCTCTCAACAGCAGGTACAAATACGACTCAGTCATTGTCCACGCTGGTGTAAACGACCTGAGACGTACCTCCTTGGACTACATGAAAAGAGACATTGAGGAGCTCTCTGATTATGTAGCCCAGGCAGGTATGACCCTGACCTTGAGCAGTATCCTACCTTCACCAAGAATGATGCCACAATACAGAGATAAGATGATCAGCTTTAACAATTGGCTTAAACTCTGGTGTCATTCAAAGGGGATCCAATGTCTGTCGGCCTGGGATGACATGCTGGACAAGCCACGCTGCTTCGCAAGGGACGGCTTGCACCTGTCACCCCTGGGATTCCGGATATTGGCAAAGGCTCTTGCCACCCCCATAGTGCCTTTTTTAGGCAAGGCTCAAATTCTAAACCTACCACCCTAGAACACAAAAAAGGAAAAAAACTAAGGGTGATGCTGCTCAATGCCAGAAGTCTAAATCTCAAAATGCACGCACTCGAGGCCCTTCTCAGTATGGAGAACATCGATGTCTGTGCAGTGACAGAAACCTGGTTCAAGGCTCCTGAGAGCACCCCAGCACTATCAGGTTTTACCTCTTATCATGTGTTCCGGCAATACCAAGAAAGGAGGTGGGGTATCCATATTCATCAAAGACACCCACACCTCAAGACTGGTGGCAACGCACGATGCATCGGAGACCATCCAGGTGCAATTAACCATAGGCAAGACTGCTCTACAAATTGTAGCATGTTACAGGCCACCCTCACAAACTCAGGAACCTCACATGGCCTTCCTGAAAACACTAGAGGGGATAAATGTATCACCAAACACTATCATACTAGGTGACTTCAATTACCCTAATATAGACTGGGAACACTACTCAAGCCCAAACACCCTAGCCCAAAAGTTCCTGGAATTCATAAACTCAAATGCCATGGAACAACTAGTCACCATCCCCACAAGAGGAGAAAACATACTTGATCTCATCATCACGAACATGGGAGCACAATGTTCAACACCGAAGTATACCCCTCACTGGTGAGATCAGATCACAAACTAATCTCGCTGGAGGTCCTCATCCCACCCCACCTGAAATAAAAAGACCACAGTAAAGAACTTCTCGAAAGCCGACTTCAGACTTCTAAAGACTAGTGTGGTCTCCTTTAAGGAGCCCGAGCCGGCAGAAAACAGTACTCAAGCCGCTGAATCATTTACAAATGCCTTCTACCAGCACCTGCAGGACTGCATGGATAAGGCAATCCCAAGCAAAACAAAGACTCTTTGTACCAAAGGCAAGCGTCCAGTCTGGTGGACCCCAGCCATAAACAAACTCTACAACAAAAGGAGGAAGCTACTACAAGATAGAGCAAAATCCTTAAAAGGTAAGACACCCTTGATCACTATAAGTAAAAACTAAGAGCTCTCATAAAATCATCCAAAGCAAATTTTGAGAGAAAAATAGCTAAAGACTCAAAAGACAATCATAAGGCCTTCTTTAGCTATGTTAGAAACCTGGGAGGAAACTCCCAGATATGCTCAGAACTAGTTCAAAATGATGTGAAGATTACTGATCCTACAGACATTGCCAACATACTGGCTGACAGGTTCAGTGCAAACTTCTCCCCTCCCCAAAAGGAGAGATATCTATACCAAGCGATTGCAGCCCCCAAACATCTCCAACGCCCAAGTGAGAACTGCTCTCTCCAAAGCAAAAACACAGCATCCATGGGACCTGATGGTGTCCCCGGCTGTGTGCTCCACGAACTCAACGAGGAATTAAACCCACAGCTAGGACAGCTGTTTAATCATAGTCTTACCTCTGGATACGCACCCAGGAGTGGCGCACTGCAACTGTGGTCCCACTTCACAAAGGCGGTGCCTCCACCGACCCTGGAAATTACCGCCCATTAGCTTGACAAGCCTCATCTGCAAAGCCATGGAGAGGATCATAATGGACCTCATAAATAAAGACATAGGAATTTGCAGACTTTGGATCCATCCCAGTTTGGCTTTGTCAAAGGCAGATCATGCCTTCTAAACTTGGTTGACTTTTTTTCGAAACAGTCACCAAAGCCATTGATGAGGGAAAGGCAGTCCATACAGCCTACCTCGATCTGGCGAAGGCCTTGATACAATACCCCACTCGGGTATCATTGAAAAACTCATCAGCTTAAATGTTAACCCATACATCACAAGATGGGTTGCAAACTGGCTGAGTGACAGAACCCACAGGGTCAGAGTTGCTGGCACCATGTCAGACTCAAAGCCTGTCACAAGTGGTGTACCACAGGGCTCAGTCCTGGGCCCACTCTTGTTTGGCATCTACTTTTCCGAAGTACAAGCAAACACAGGAGGGTTATGGCTGACAAAGTTTGCAGATGACTGCAAACTGGGCCATAGTAGAAAACACATCTGACACAGATATCCTTCAGAAGGGTCTCACAGAAACGGATAACTGGTGCCAGAGCCATGGCCTAAAGTTAAATGCCAAAAATGCATAGTCATACCCTTCGGAAAAACAAGGTTACCCCTAGCTACCAAATAGGTGGCAATCCACTGAGCACAGAAGAAGTTATCAGGGACCTGGGGACCCAGGTTGATAGTAGTCTGTCATTCGACACCCATGTAGCTAAAGTAGTTAGGAAGACCTTCTACATTGCCCACCTTATCATGAAGGGATTCTCATCTAGATCAAGGGAGGTCATAGTCTCCCTATACTCATCACTCATCAGACCAATGATTGAGTACAATGCCCCATTCGGAATGTATCTGACCTGACACTTGCAGCAGCTGGAGAGGCCACAAAAGTTCCTCACCAAAAGGATAAAGGGTCTCAAACATCTGTCCTATGCTGCCCGACTGAAAGAACTCCAGCTCTATTCAGTCGCACGCTTGCTCAGAGGTGACCTTTGCCTAACATACAAGGCCATGTCAAACCCAGATTTGATGAATATGCTTCACCTCAAAAATCTAGATCCGTCAGAGTCACAAGGGCGCGAGACTTAAACCTCGACACGGCTATTAATAGGACGTGCTGGAGGGATAGATTCATCACCCAAAGACTCCCTATGCTGTGGAATAAAATCCCGGTATATGTGAGGCAGAGCACCTCGCTGGCCTTGTTCAAGAGAAATCTTGACCAATGGATGGGAGATCGCAGATATACCCCAGGGATTACCTCAGTGTCACTGCTCAACAGAGGCACAGCAAAATAATGGGTATAGTTCCCCATACTAAAGGGGTGGTGTAAGCCACAAAACTATGGGCTAGGCTTGTAAATGCCCTCGGGCAGATAGCCTAGTATGAACCTATGAACCTATATATATATATATATGTATATATATGTGTATATATATATATATATATATATATATATATATATATATATATATATATAAACGACAGTAACTGTTAAGGATACGCATATATTCAGAGGCAATTTAGTTTACTTCTGCAGCAAAACATGAGGTTCAGAAACAGTAGTCATCTTTTATGAAGCTTGTGCACAATGAACAGTTAGATCACACCAAGGGAATTGAGAGTGGTAAGTTGTGTGTGTACAGTAGTAGTGAGTTTATCATAACAGCTGCTAGAAGAATCCATTTAAGGTAACGGCAAAAAGGGAAAGGGGCTAGAGTATCAGTGGTTGAGGCTGGTACTGATTACTGGTTAGGAGTAGAGGTTTGTATGTGTGAGTAGAGGTAGAATGTGATGGTTAGAAAGCAACACATTTAGGAATGGGATTAACCTTTGATAAGCTCTTTACTCCGAGTTAAGCAACTGATGTATTTGACTGGAGAGGTACTGAGGGGAAATTGAACACCGGCCTGTGGGAAAGGCCAACTTTAACTCTCTGGGATCTGAAGGGGACTGGGGAGTCAAGGGTTTTTAGGAAGGCTCTGCTGAATTCACATGTGTCCGTGTCTAAGCTGCAGCCTTTTTTCTTTTAACAGCAATTTTTGCTGCATCCCTTTTAGGTAATGGTAGTAAAGTAGCATTCTGCTCTACCTTTCTAAATACAGATGGGTATTTAAGTACTGTATCTAACATCAGTATCATATCTCCTTATGAAGGGCACTGGCTTGTCCGAAATCACAAGAAACTTTAAAAACCTTTAGTGATCTAGCTGTTAGGAGCTACTGCTGAAGTCTGTTCCTCTTGCTGTTGCATCACCTGTGTATTCCTCTGATCTGAAGTAGTTTACTTCATTTCATCTTCAACCCGTGGGACTTTGGATCCGACACGCCGCATTTTCCAGCTATGGCTCCCAGCTTCATGATCCTCCCCTTACCCATAATGTCCCCTCAGATCTCATTTGCCACCTGAGAGTGAACAAGTGAGGTCCGAGCTCCATCTTGTTTTTCAGTATTTGTGAGCGTGTATTTTTTTCTATTTTAGCATCCTCTTGACTTTTCCCTTTCTCTTGAATTTTTCTGCATCTCCCCGGGGTTCTCTTTCCGTTTCTCTTTCTCACGTGTGTGTCTGTGTGTGTCTGTGTGTGTCTGTGTGTGTCTGTGTGTGTCTGTGTGTGTCTGTGTGTGTCTGTGTGTGTCTGTGTGTGTCTGTGTGTGTCTGTGTGTGCGTCTCTGTGTGTCTGTGTGTGCGTCTCTGTGTGTCTGTGTGTGTGTCTCTGTGTGTCTGTGTGTGTGTCTCTGTGTGTCTGTGTGCGTCTCTGTGTGTCTGTGTGTGCGCCTCTCTGTGTGTCTGTGTGTGCGCCTCTCTGTGTGTCTGTGTGTGCGCCTCTCTGTGTGTCTGTGTGTGCGTCTCTGTGTGTCTGTGTGCGCGTCTCTGTGTGCGCGTCTCTGTGTGCGCGTCTCTGTGTGCGCGTCTCTGTGTGCGCGTCTCTGTGTGCGCGTCTCTGTGTGTCTGTCTGTCTTTCTGTCTGTGTCTGTCTGAAGGGGTGACAGATGCCCCGAAGCCCGGTTTCAGAAAGTGCACAGGGTGTGGCCATAAGCTTTCCCCGGTGGATGGCCACATTCTGTGAGTGGCCTGCTTGGGAGCTGAACACCTCCAGTCCCCCTGTTCTATTTTCCCTGGTTTTAACCCCAGGGCACTTAAGGAAAGGTGGGACAAATTGATCTTTAAGGGCCTGTTACCCTCTTCTGCTGGGACTGCAGTTCCCTCTTCCCCTGCAAGGCTGCTGCTCTGTCTTCTTCCCCGGCCTCTGAGACTGACTTCCACCAAGAGGTCCAGGGACGGGGGATCAGGTTAAGGAGGACTGGCCTTGCAAGCAATCCCCTGACCGCTTGTCGCAGGCTGGCCCACCTGTATCCAGGCCTGTGACTCCTAGGCTCAGGTCCCATAGGTTTTCATCTGAGCCCGAGGAGCAAATAAGCCGTTCTCCGGTCAGGTCTCCCCCCCACCCCACCCCCACCGGCACTCCAGTCTGATTTCAATGGTGTCCTGCTCCACTCGGAGCGTCTTGGAAGCGGAGATGGACAGGATGATGCAGAGGTTTATCTGCACTCAGATACAGATGGGGGTCTTGCCGGGGCCTTCTCCCTCCAGAGCTTAAAATGATTTGTTTAAGTCTCTTATTTTTAGGCTGTATATGCCTTTAAAAGCAAAGTAATTCTATGAAATTGGCGCATTTTTTTAAAAGGATGTATAAAAACCAGCCTTTGAATTTTAAACTTGTTTAGTTTCTGAAGAAATTCCGTATTTAAACAGGACGAAAAACGTATTTATTTTGTTGAGCATTTAAAACAAGTATTAAAAACTGGTGTTTTTGCAAGTCCGGCCGTGTTATTCTTTCATTGGTTTCGGAGTTAAGTGGTTTGCCATTCCAACCTTTGTTCTGTCCTATTACTCCTTCTCCGATCCGACCCGTGGTTTTGGAGTTGCTGGATCTGAGGATGATTGGAGTGGAGGGGTCAGCGCCGATGGTACCCTGTACCACGATGCCGGTCAGTGCCTTGAGTTTGTTGGATCCGATGGGATCAGATCTGAACTCTCAGAGCCACAACCTCAGGGTCGGATCTGAGGGGCTGTTTTCTGCTCCGAGCCTGTCGGAGAGGAGCATCCGTCTCGGCATCTCGGCCCCAGCAGTTTCGGCTACAACTCCCCTGTCGGGGCAAGGGGAAGCGGCTTCCACTTTTACTGCCCTGGAGACATGTTCCCCCTCCGCTTTTGACATGGTGGAGAGGGTTATCGCAGGGTTAAGAACCTCAGACCATCTCGTCCTCTGAATCCATCCAGACCCCCCTGGCTCTGAGTGTGGTTCTGGCCATCTTGCCCTCTCAGGGACAGCCCATGCTCATAATGCCTCAGGTAGTCTGTTTGTGAGGCCTCCCCAGACAGTCCTCCTGAGGAGGCCCCTCTGCAAACATACATGTAAAAGAGGCACTTGGACTTTCCACCAGAGTCTCTCATGGAGGACACAGTCTTGGATGAGTGGGAAGGCTCCCCAAGATCACCCCTGGTGAATGTCTCCTTTGGGGGCATCATGGAGCTTCTCCGCTGGGGGGGGGGGTCCGCCCCAAAGCCAGCCTCTGACGAGTTCGTGTTTCTGCAGGCATTCGGCATGGCCCCATCTTTCTCTTGGGTGTCCCATCCTGCCGATCAACTTGTGGAACTAATAACATCTAGGGCTTGGAAGGAGCCGGACACCATAGAGCAAATCCCTAAACATCCAGATAAGGTTTTGAGTCCCCCCTCGGACAAGCTTCATTGACACAAGGGGTCACCAGTAGATGCTGTGATGGTGGTGTCTGCCGCCAAGAAAGAGCTCTCCTGACCGAGAGTCGAGAGTTGGATCGCTTTGTGAAGCGAGTTTTTGCTACAGCGACCTTATCTGTGAGGGCGCACGTCATCTAACTCGAGAGATCTTGTCAAGGAAATCACAGAGTCGACCCCAGGGTCCATGTCGGCAGAGGACAGGAAGACATTCAATGCACAAATGGCCATCCTCAAAGCAGTAGCAAACACGTCCATGTGTTTGCTTTCCCATGCCACGGAGGGAGCCGCATCGGCAGTGGGGACAGGCGTTGCCATCAGGCCTCATGCCTGGCTCTGCTTATATCAATTCACAGAGCCCTTCAAGGTGTCTGTTACCAACACCCCTTACGACGGTTCTTCCCTCTTCAGGAAGACTGTCAGAGAGACTTTGGTCCAGAGTAAGAAGGATGGGAAGACACTGCCATCCGGATCCGCTTCTCCCCACCTCAAAGGGCCTTTTCCAGGAACCAGCAAGGCCCAAAGATGATGTGGTTCCGCAAGTCTCCGGCGTTTTTCCGGGACGCTCAGGACTCTCTTTCCCCCAGAAGGCAAAAGGGGATTCGACAGATGCCCTAGAGCCAAAGGGGGTCCTAAGAATTTCGGGTCCCTAGAACCCTTTTCAGATAAACCTGGGCAGCAGCTCTGAGGGGTTGCCCGACTGTTCATCTCTGGAGGCATTCGGGGGTCATTTTGTCACTAGACCCTTTAGCATATAGTAGTCCATAACAGATCAATGGGTGTTGGGCATCATATCCAGAGGATATTCCATTCCGATCCAGGAACCTCCCCATCCAACAATGCCCTCCCGGACGACCCACCCACACAGCAGGAGGAGGCAGCAGTACAAATAGATTCACTGCTAAGGAAAAGTCATCCAACCGGTCCCCCTAAACCAGTCCAGAACCGGAGTTTATTCCAGGCTCTTTTTAGTGCCGAAAAAGACAGGGGACCTCAGACCAATCTTGGATCTGTCCAACCTGAACCTGTCTGCAACCAAGACAAAATTCCGGATGGTCATGATTTAATCTATCCTGCCCTGTCTGCAGGTCAGAGACTGGATGTGCTCGATCGATCTCCAGGACGCGTACTCTCACATCAAGATGGACAGGCGTTCCCAGAGGTTCCTTCGCATCCAGCTTGGGGAATCCATCATTATCAATTTCGAGCCCTTCCCTTTGGTTTCACCACAGCCCTCCCGGTGTTCACCAAGGGTAACGGCAGTAGTAGCGGCTCACCTGAGGCTTCAGGGTATTCAGGTGGTTCCATACCTGGACGATTGGCTCTTCACTGCCCCTTCAGAGCATCTACTTTGTCAGGCCAGGGACTCCTTCCTTCGGCTAGCCAACAAGTTGGCCATCACAATTAACATGAACAAATCAACACTACTCCTGGTTCAGTCTTTGGATTTCATCGAGGGCACGGCTGGACACATTACAAAGGAGGGTATTCCTTACCTTAGACAGGCTACACAGTCTGAAGTTACACGTCTTACACATTCTTCAGACCCGTTTACCGACAGCTGAGGCAGTGTTAAGAGCATTGGGGTCTATGGCGGCCATGATCAGTATTCTTTCAATGGCGCATCTTCATATGAGAGTGTTGCAGTGGACGCTTGCGGTTCAGTGGTCCCTGTTAGACCTCCCCTTGTCCTTCCCGGTGAGAATCCTGAGAGCATGCAGGGACTCCCTTTGGTGGTGGATCCAGTCCTGAGATCCCCTCAAGGGACGCCCGTTCCAACCTGCCTTCCCCAAGGCCATGCTGACCACCGACACCTCCCTACTGGAGAGAGGGGCATTGCTCAGGAAGGATAGTCCAAGGCACGTGGTCCCCTTGCGAGATCTATCTGCACATCAGTGTTCTAGAGATGAGAGCAGTTCTACTTGCATTGCAGGTCCTTCATGCTCATCTTCCTCTAGGAATGATTGCAATTCAGATGGACAATATGTCAGTGGTCTGGTATATCAACAAACAAGGGGGAATCAAATCTTATCCCCTGTGTCGAGAAGCCATGGGAATGTGGGACTGGGCGAGCTCCACTGGACGTTTTGTGGTGGAAACGCACATTCCGTGATGGTCCAACATTCTAACGGACAGGCTCAGCAGATCTGTCCTGATGCCTTACGAGTGGTCTCTGAATCCTTCAGTAGCGGAACAGATCTTTCTAGAATGGGGTCGTCCTTGCTGCAATCTCTTTGCATCTCCGAACGTGAAATGCAGCGAGTTTTTCACTCTGAACCCCCTGCTGGGGGAAACCCCCAGAGATGCTCTGATTCATGATTGGCGCCTCTGTCTTTTTTATGCATATCCTCCTCTTCCCCTGATATCGAAGTTTCTGCAGAAAGCCCGAAGGCTGGGGAGTACTTTGATCATCATCGCCCCATTCTGGCCTCGACAGGTTTGGTTTCCCTTACTCGGGTCTCATCTAGTTGTTTCACCATGGACTTTGTATCCGGTTCTGAATCTTCTCTCATCCATCGGGAATCCCACACTCAGACCTGGGCAGTCTGAAGCTCACTGCTTAGCTGCTCCGGTTCCCATGATTATTAGGACTCCCGGATGTTCATCGTGCATACAGCTGCAGTCATAACATATGGGTTGTCCTGCCGTCAGGCAGGTCCTCGGTCGGCCGAATTCCAAAGTCCTGGTCCGGCGTCTGTTGTCGTCGCTTCTTCCCTGACGTCAGTGCAACAGGAGTATAAAGGAACCAGCCGACGCTATTTTCTCCAGTCTTTCTTGTCGCACGGTGCCTGAAGCAGAAGCAGTTCGCAAGTGCCGGTCGGCCAGCTCCTGAAATTACGAATATCAGCAAACCGAAGTCTTCTAAAAAGCTAAGTACCCCGTTGGGGAAACTTTTCTTGCCTCAGACCGATGTCAGACAAAGTTAATAATTGTATTTCTTGTGGGAAGCAAATACCGCATAAGGATTTCCATTCCCTCTGCATTCCTTGCTTAGGCCCAGACCACAACGTCTCGGCCTGTCACCTTCAACAAGTGCACTATTAAGCGTCGGGCGGAGTTCGCCCAGAACCTTTTTCGGCAAAAATTCAATTATATTATGTCGGACATTCTGACTACGCATTTAACCAAAAAATGCAAAGAGAAGGACCGACACATGCGGTCTGCGGCCTCTACCGACACCACGCTCAAGACTACTAGTGTCCCGGTTCTCGGCGAGTTGCCTACGCAGCCCCTGTCTACCGACGACACCTCTCCGGCGGTACCTTCTGTACCCAAGGTCGCAGGCTTGTCGACCCAAACCTTACCTATTGATACTGAAGCCACCATTGGTGCTGGCGCTCAGACAATAGAAAAAACTCCCTCCTCTCATGGCGTCTTCAGACCCTCCTCTTCCTTCTCTATCAAAGCCTTTACCAAGGCTAAGGCTGCCATGCATCCCAGAAAACAAACCTCACAAGGCCCCACACCTAAAAAGCAGATGCTAAAAATGGCTGAGAACTTGATTACTCTTATCAAGGGTTCTCATCCACCCCCGGGCAAAAGGCCTAGAGTGGAGGAAGAATCCCCCTCCTCAGATCAGGCATCCATTATTTCTGAGCCTTCTGATGACCAGGAACACTCACCCTATGAAGACTCTGATGCAGAGGAATCTATTCCTTCTGTCTCACCTCGAGAGGATTACTCTTTTGGGGAAACCTTGCATACTTTGAGGGAACACTTCCATTGGGAGGGCCAAGAGTACTCAGACTCTAAGAAGAGGCTTTGGGATTTTCTCTTACTTCCACAACACAGGACTCTGGCTATACCCCCTGTTTTGGATATCCTAGATGATGTTTATTCGGAGTCTTGCCTCACCCCAGACTCCTTACCTCCAGCTCCTGTCAAGCCTGATAGGTACTACCGGGTCCCTGACTCGCACCAATTTCTCTACAAAGGCCATACGGCTGACCCAGAAACCATTTCTCAAGGCCCCAAGGGTATTAAAGCCTCTACTGCTAAGAATCCACTACCCTCTGAGAGGGATTCTAGAGCTTTAGAAAGGTGGGGGGGGGGAGTATACACCTCGGCCACCTTGTCCATGAGGGCATTAAACTGCCAGTTTCATATGTTAAAGTACCCAGCAGTCCCTACTGTCACAATTGAGAAGCAAATTATCCTTGCCTGAACAACCTGATTTGAAAGAGTTGCAGGATTTGATACACAGTACAGAACAAGTGGGTAAACACACCTTGCAATGTGGTTATAATGCTTTAGAGGCCTCATGTAGAGCCGCTGTTACAGGATCAGTCATACGTAGACACGCTTGGCTCAAAGAGCAGTCCTTGCCAGATCATGTCAAAGCTAAATTGTTGGATGCACCCCTCTGCAGAAAGATGTTTTGTTTGGTGTTAAGGCTGAGGAAGTATTGAAGAAAATGGAGGAAAAGGCAAAATCCATGCAAACAGTGAAAGATTTCCTACAGTTACAACCTCCACGTTTCAGTAGAAATTGGCCTACAAAAAATTGGTCCTTTCCAGCCACAGACAGACCCCAACGAGGCAAATACAGGCGCCTGAGGGGCAAAGGGCAATCACAGGGATCTTTTACCTGGCAACCCTGGCAAACTCCAACCCAAAGAAGTGGTGAGGAAGGTTCAGGTACATTCCGAAAACAGACACAATGACTTTCCCCTTTACATGCCAAGCAGGGCTCACTTAGAAGCACCTTTAGGCGGAAAACTGGCATTATTCTCCAAAATCTGGCATATTGTCACAAAAGACAAATGGATACTGGACATTATAGACAGAGGCTACAGATTCCACTTTCACACCCTTCCAAAAATAAGAGGCATGCCAAACCTGCCACAAAATCAAAGGGCAGAGGCACAAAAACAAATCTCGGAGCTCATGAACATGAAAGCTATGCAAGAGGTACCTATACAAGAACAGGGCCAAGGCTTCTACTCCAGACTATTCCTGGTACCAAGGAAGGGCAAAGATTGGAGACCCATTTTGGACCTATCCATCCTGAACACATTTTTAATAGTACCAAAATTCAAGATGCTCACACTGCAGCAGCTTCTTCCCATGCTGGGCAAGGAGTCTTGGCTGGTAACGTTGGACCTCAAGGAGGCATACCTGCATGTCCCAATCAGACAAGATTGCAGAAGATACCTCAGATTTCTTGCAGGTTCATCACATTATCAATTCTCTGCATTGCCCTTTGGTTTATCTACTGCGCCCAGAGTGTTCACGAAATGCCTGGCATCAGTAATTGCATACTTCAGACTACAAGGGATACAAATATACCCTTATTTGGACGACTGCCTGATCCAAGCGGGACAGCAAGCACATACTGTTGAAACATCTGGCTATTGTAATAAGGTTATTAAGCTCACTGGGATACACAGTCAACAAAAAGAAATCAAGACTAATACCATCTCAAGCGACAATTTTCCTGGGTGCCAACTTGGATACAAACACCCAGATGGCCTATCTCACGCCAGACAAACAAGGGCAATTAACAGAATACTTCAAAAAACTGGCAACGTTCACCAGGCTTACTGCAAGGAAAATCCTGCAGGCCCTGCGGTTCATGGCATCTTGCATCCTTCTAATCAAAGCTGCATATGAGGAAACTACAATGGTACCTGAAAAATCTATGGTCTCAACACAGTCGCAGCTTGGAAACAGTAATACCACTAATTCCATGTCTTCAAAAGGAATTTCTGTGGTGGGCTCAAGCATGCCAGAGGAACACAGGTCTCCCATTTTGCAAGCCTCAAGCAAGTCAGACCATCACAACAGACGCCTTGGATTACGCCTGGGGGGCGCACATGGCAAATCGGTGCATACAGGGCAAATGGTCCCAAAAGGAAAAGCAACCTACACATCAATCAAAAGGAAATGCTAGCAGTAATAAATGCGATTATAGCTTTCAAAGACCTTCTACACCCAGGCCATCTACTAATAAGGACAGACAACACCACGGTAATGTGGTACATAAACAAACAGGGAGGAACTCATTCATACCCCCTATGCAGGCTAGCAATGTCTCTTTGGAACATGGCTTTGGAATTGAAAATCGAACTTCAAGCACAGTTTCTACCAGGCAAAGACAACAACACTAGCAGACGACCTAAGCAGAAACATGACAGATCCCCATGAATGGAAGTTGCATCCAAAAGTTTTTTCACAAATAACTCAAGCATGGGGAAGGCCAGACATAGATCTCTTTGCCTCCCACAAAAATCACCAATTGGAAAAGTTGTGCACAAGGACATTTCATCCACAGGCCTGGAAAGTGGACGCACTCTTTCAGTTGGACAACAATGACATTATGCCTTTCCACCTCTTCCTCTGCTGCCCAAAGTTCTATTAAAGACCAGAGCAGACAGACCAAAGATGATTCTCATCACTCCAGACTGGCCAAGACAACACTGGTTACCCACTCCTGAGAAGCATGACACATTCACCTCCATGGATCCTGCCTCTAATGCCTCTTCTATTAACTCGGCACAACTTCAAAACTCTTCACAGTCAACTGAAATCACTGAATCTAGCAGCATGGAACATTCCTTGAAGTCACAACGGACTCTACTCTCCAAGGAGGTACAGAATATCATTTTGGAGGCCAGAAGACCATCTACAGTATTTATCCTGGAAGACAGCTTTTCTGCTGGGTATCACCTCAGCTCGCAGGGTCACGGAATTACAAGCCCTCATGTCTGTGCAGCCTTTCATCATCTTCCATCAGGACAGAGTTTCATTACGAACCAACCCGTCATTTATGCCAAAGGTAGTATCCAAGGTAGCCTTTAACCAAGCTATCCATTTACCAACCTTCTACCCTAATCCCCAAAACAAAGGGGAGAGACTATTACACTCTTTGGACATTCACAGGCAGCTACGGTATTATTTGGACAGAACAAAGCCCTTCAGAAAAACTGAACAGCTCTTTGTGTCCTATGCTACAGGGGCTCAAGGAAAGGCGATCTCCAAGCAGACAATTTCTAAATGGATAGCCCATTGCATATGTTTTTGTTACTCTTTCCATGGAAAATCTGTACCTGCAAGCATCCGGTCCCACTCTACAAGGGCCACAGCAACTTCTGCAGCCTTTCTCAGGGGGATGCCTACAAAAGACATTTTAGAAGCTTCCACTTGGAGTTCTGTACATACTTTCTCCAAACACTACCATCTGCCCTTATACTCCAAATCTAGAGCAGGTTTTGCCACTGCAGTTTTGCAGGGCATGCTAGCTCCTTGTTCCTCCTAGTGCCTACCACCCCATTTTTAGCTTTGGTATTCTACCCATATGTTATGACTGCAGCTGTATGCACGATGAACATAGTACAGTTTTGTACCTACCATAAATGTAGTTGTTCGAGTGCTAATACAGCTGCAGTCCAGGTTTCCCTCCCACCTTCCCCTCTGATACAAGCAATATGGCTAATAATTCATCATTTAGCTTGATTGGGGTTCTCTTTTATGGTGTATTTGCTTACAACTTATATTTTTGGATGGTAATGTTTAGCAATTTTGCATGATGTTATGTTTTGCCTTCCCTCTGAGGGCACCTGACATCTGGGGCAA
The DNA here is from genome assembly GCF_019279795.1 of Protopterus annectens. Taxonomy (NCBI): domain Eukaryota; kingdom Metazoa; phylum Chordata; order Ceratodontiformes; family Protopteridae; genus Protopterus; species Protopterus annectens. The sequence goes on from NC_056735.1 coordinate 1,742,253,716, forward strand.
GAAAAACTGAAGAAAATGGTGTCTGCTGGTTCCTTTATACCCCTGTCGCACTGACATCAGGGAAGAAGCGATGACAACCGACGCCGGACCAGGACTTTGTAATTCGGCCGACCGAGGACCCGCCTGACGGCAGGACAACCCATACTTTGACTGCAGCTGTATTAGCACTCGAACATCTACATTTATGGTAGGTACAAAACTGTACTTTTGTCATCCCCTGTTAAGTCCATTCTGGTAGCAGCTTACAAATCTTCTACCAGAAAAGTGTATCGTAGTAACTGGAAACGTTTCTTGATATGGGCTACTCAGCTGTCCTTGGACCCTTTTACCGCACTTCTGTCGGCAGTCTTAGATTTTCTGGCTAGCATTTTTCAACAGGGCGCCAGTTCCTCTACGGTTAAAGTCCAACTGGCAGCCATTTCTAATTTTCATATGGGGGTAAGTATGTCTTCATTGGCTTCCTCTAACCTTTGTAAGACCTTTCTTAAATGTGCTTTTCGTAGACACCAGGTAAAGGATCCTATCCTGCCATGGGGACCTTACCTTACTGTTGCAGGCATTGGTTTCTCCCCCCTTTGAGCCTGCGGCTTCAGTGGATTTGCATTTTCTGACCTGGAAAACTACCTTCTTGGCTGCCATCACTTCCACTAGAAGGGTGTCTGAGCTTCAGGCTCTTTCAATCAAAATGCCCTACATGATTTTTCATAAGGATAGGGTGTTGCTATGCACAAACCCATCCTTCCTTCCTAAGGTAACTTTGGAAGCCAATATTAATCAGACCTTAAACTTGCCAGTCTTTTTTCCTAGCTACCAGAACAAAGAGGAATATAGGTTACATTTATTGGATGTGCATAGATAATTGAGGTTTTACCTACACAGGAATAAACCCTTCCGCAAATCTGATCAACTTTTTGTGTCAAATGCCAAGTCTTTCTTCGGTAAAAGTGACAGTTGCTCGCTGGATTTCACATTGCATTGGCCGGGCCAGTTTGGAGAGAGGTCTGTCTCTACCAGGGAAAGTGAAAGCTCATTCAACCTGATCTATGCTACGCAGTGGCCTTTTGGTCCAGGTATCTTTGGATGATATTTGTTCGGCTGCCACTTGGGCCTCATCTCATACCTTTATTTTGCATTATAAATTAGACATTGTCTCTAGGAGTAGAACATCCTTTGGCTCTGTGGTACTCTGGAACATCCTTCCACGAAGGCTACCCAAGAGTCTGGTAGCTGGGGACTCTGTCCCACAGTTGAAGATCAAATGAAGTAAACTACTTCAGATAAAGAAGTTATGTACTCGCCATAACGTTCCATCTGAGTAGTTGTACTTCATTTGTCTTCAACTGTCCTTCCCCCTAACCTTATCATTCAGATTAGGATATGTTTTGTTGTCAGATCGTTATTGTTAGGATCCTTGATTCTGTCCAGGCTAAGGGTTTTTCCTATTGGTTATCTTGGTGATAAGGTGTCATTGGGTCAGTTGTCTGCATGTTAGGCAGCAAACTCGATCTGAGGGGAGAAGGGAGACAGGGGCATTATTGGTAAGGGGAGCAGCATGGAGCTTGGAGTCATAGCTGGAAAATGCGGCAGTGTCAGATCCAATGCAGATCCGAAGACCCACAGGTTGAAGACAAATTAAGTACAACTACTAAGATGGAACGTTATGGTGAGTACATAACTTTTTTTTTCTATAAATTCCATTTAATTTCTAAATAAAATCAGTCCATTTTTATGTTTCTTGTATCCAAATAAGATAACTGTTGCAGTGGTGTTTGAATAGTGCTACTAAAGTGATAGAAAATATTCTTAGGACTCATGCTAAGAAAATATTCTTAGGACTCGTGATAAGAATAGTCATGATAATAAATATTTGGATTTTTGGATTTGTGCAGTTTATATATCTGAATTGATCTCTGTTTATTTAGTAATATATATATGTTGGCTGCTTAGATAACTCCCCACACAAGGTTGACAAGTAAATAGCAATAAGGGAAGTATAAGGCAGAACAAATAAATGGCGAAAAAAAGCAAATCCTATATTATAGAAAACTATTTTTATTATAAAACGTGCATGCGGCTAGCGCTTTCACCCGTAGGCTTCATCAGGCCATAGACATTTAAAAACAATGCGTTTCTTATATACTTTAAGCATGCACATTTTATAATAAAAATAGTTTTCTATAATATACTCGTGCTCACATCTACGTTATTTGGATTTTAATCTTTGGATCATACTGTTGGATGTTAATGTTGGTGAAGTGAATGCTGCCGAATTGTAAGGATTTGCTTGTGCTGGACTATATCGCTGATTTTTATTGCTGGTGAAGTGAAAACTGCCTGAGCGTATATACATATTTTATATGCTTTATTTTTAAAGCATTGTTTCATCTTCATTGAATTGGAATTTATTTGAGTTGTTCTATACGCACGAGTTCTGGTGTGAGTAGTGTTGACTTTTTATGTTTTTGTGGAAACGCTACCAGCGCAATTTGAATTTGGCGCCATTTATTTGTTTTGCCTTATACTTCCCTTATTGCTATTATCTCTGTTTGTTTCAGAAATTTAAAGTTGTAGAGATGGCTGTTTAGTAGCACAGCTTATATTTATTGATTGATCTTGTTAAATTTCTGTAGATTGTCCTGACAAAGGCTGACAGAGCTGCCAAGGGAGAGCTGTTGAAATGTGTAGTGAAGGTGCAGGAAGTGATTGAAAGGCAAACAAAAGGATGTTTTCCTCAGCCTTTCCTTGTAAGGTAAAGAACAAATAAACTATCATAGATACGCTACAGCATGTGTCTACTGTAAAGTTTTTATTTTGAGTATTCTCATTCAGGCTTCCACTCAAACATCAGAAAATGATCAAAACATGCTTAACATTTGTCACAATAACACAAATCCTATACTTTAAAAAAAACTTGGTTTGCAAGGGGACAGGCACCTCTATTCCACTGATATGGAGGGGGGGTGCACACACACACACACACACACACACACACACACACACACACACACACACACACACACGCACACACACACGCACACACACACGCACACACACACGCACACACACACAGACAGACACACAGACAGACACACAGACAGACACACAGACAGACACACAGACAGACACACAGACAGACACACAGACAGACACACAGACAGACAGACACACCACAAACTCCCAAAACAGCACACCACAGAGTTCAGCAGTCTCTCTTCTCACACCAGCAAGAGTAAACATGTGGTTATGTACAGCCATCTTTCAGCTGTTGCCATATGATACGAGTGATTAAATTCAGACTATCCAGGGATGAACTTTTTCCTTCTAGCTGTTTTCAGGGTGCATCCACAGGCACCACCAGTACAAGAGTTAGGAGCTATCCGTTCCTCTGCTGTCTGTGGTTGTTTACCTATTACCATGCTGCTAACAAATTCCTCCATTTTGTAGTAGAGTCATCGCCTTAGTAATCTTCTTCAGTATGTGTCTTCACTTTCTTGTATTCCCAAACCTCCACTGACAGTGTCTTTATTTTTTTAGCACCATCACAAGTTTGAAATATCTGTATAACAAAGCTTTAAAATTGGCCAAAAGTCACTGTTGCTAAGACACTGTGATAAAACCAAAACTTCTAGCCACCCCTTTACCATTTGAGGGCTGTGCTCCCTTAGTTAGGAATACAAAAAGGGAAGAACTCAGTGAGTATAGTTAAGTTCACTAATTAAAACTTTGCTTTTCTTACTGGATTTTTGGCCTTCTTCATTTCTTTGCCATCATCTAAGGTTTATTCTAGTAGTGATACGTATGAAACCCCATTGGGAATAACTATGTCTCAGCAAAAAAAGAGAACATCAAGGGTAGAGGGCCTCACAAAGTAAGAAAGCAGTCCAAATGTAAAAACACAAAGTGAGGCTCACCACGACAGTCGAAGCGGACCATTAAACTCTTTATTCCAAAGAAGTCACAATACAGTAAGTGCTCACGTCTCAAACGACGCTTCATCAGACTTTAAAACTAAATGTTAAAAACTGTTTAAATACCACTTGTAGATCAGCCAACCAGTAAAACATGGACATCAATTAATAATCTCATTAACAGTTTAAAGCTACAAGTACAAAAGTGTTACCAACTTACAAAAACGTATTTGTGATTTCTGAAGTGTCTCCTATAGCTTGCATAATAACTTGTGCAATATTAAAATATAAGCATATACCATTTTTATGAATTGTATAATAACTTATGTCAGCAGACTCCTGAAATTTTCGTTTTCGAGTTTCAGAACCGAAGTCTTCAACTAAAGCTAAGTACCCCGTTGGGGAAACCTTTTCTTGCTCCTTACCAACGTCAGTAAATGTTAATTGCATTACTTGTGAAAAGCAAATATCTCATAAAGATTTTCATTTGTACTGTATTCCTTGCCTAGGCCCTCATCACGACGTACCTTGCTGTTGGTTTTCTGCTTTATTTAATCAGTACACTATCCGTCGTCTGTATATTTTTGCCTCTAAATATTTTGGTTCTCGGTTTAATTATCCAGAAATGTCGTCGGTTAGCCATCCGACTGCCGGGATTCTGAAAAAACGCAAAGATAAAGACAGAAACAGGCCGCCAAGGTCCAAAACTGCCGACGCTTCTCTTAAGCCAGTCACCAGTTTGCCGGTACTCAGTGAGGCGCTTTTGCAGCCCCTGATACCTGCTACTTCTGACTCCGAATGGGTCTCAGTAGAGGCCTGCGGAGTCTGCCGTGAGATGCTTCAACTGTGGAACCTGTGGATGTCTCTACCTAGGATGGGTCCGGAGCTGCTGTGCAAGCACCGGCTTCTGAGGGGTGTATTCAGGCTATGGACTTGCATATTAAACCAACGCCTCCTTCGTTTAGGCCAAAATCTCAAACCATTCCTAAGAAACCGACGCCCAGGCCACATGCTCCGGCCTCTATGCCTAAAAAACAAACAATAAGAATGGCTGAAGATATTCTAACTCTAATCAGGGGAAGCCAACCTCCCCTTCTAAGAAACCTAGGACTGAAGTTGTTTATGAATCTTCTGACCAAGATTCTGATTTTTCTGATTCTTCTGATGATCTGGATTTGCCCTTATCTACTTATGAGGATTCCGATGCAGAGGACTCTATTCCCTCTAGAGGATTTTTCTTTTGGTGAGACCTTACATACTCTTAAGGAGCATTTATACTGGGAAAGCCAGTTTTTTTCTGATTCAAAAAGAGGCTTAGGGATTTCTTACTCCTGCCTCAGCATAGGCCTTTAGCTGTACCTCCTGTACTAGACATTGTTGATGATGCCTTTTCAGAATCTTGTTTGGCCCCTGATTCTTTACCTCCTGCTTCCAAGAAACCTGACAGATATTACAGGGTTCCTGAGTCACACAAGTTCCTTTTTAAAAGTCCTATTCCAGATCCACAGACTATTTCACAGGGACCCAAGGGCATTAAAGCTTCTACTGCTAAAAATCCTACTCCCCGATAGAGACTCCAGGGCACTGGATAGATGGGGTAAGAAAGTTTACACTTCTGCAACCTTGGCCATTAGAGCTTTAAACTGCCAGTTTCATATGTTAAAGTATCAACAACATGTTGTTGGATTGCTTAAACAGAAAATGATTCTTGACTGTGCTGCAAAATAAAGAATGCAGGATTTAATGCATTCTGCTGAAGAAGTTGGAAAACATACTTTGCAATGTGGATTTGATTCATTAAAGGTGTCTTGCAGGGCTGCTGTTACTGGGTCTGTGCTCAGAAGGTGTGCTTGGCTTAAGGAGCAATCTTTGCCTGATCGTGTTAAAGCCAAATTGTTGGATGCTCCCTTAAATCAGGACCACCTGTTTGGCAGTAAGGCTGAGGAAGTTCTTAAAAAGATGGAAGATAAAGCTAAATCTATGCAAACTGTTAAAGATTTCTTACAAGTTCAGCCTCCTAAATTTAGTAGGCACTGGCCCTCTAAAAATTGGTCCTTTCCAGCCCCTTCCAGGTCTTCTCAAGCCAAACCCAGACACAGCAGAAACCCCAGGTTTCAGTCCCAAGGGACACACATGACTAAGCAGCAGGGGGTTTCCGAAACCAAATCTGGGAGTAGTAAGACTCCCCCCTAATGAAAGCTGTCTGAGTGACTTGCTTTTAAAACTTCCAGCACTTCCCAACTGAATGCTCTTTTAAGCGGAGAGATTGGTCTGCTGGCCAAAGACTGGGGACTCATTACCCAGGACAAATGGGTTTTAATGTAGTGTCCCAAGGATACAGATTCCACTTCCACACGTTACTAACACCAAGCGGGTGGCCAGATCTACCCCCAAATCAGTGGGCAGAGGCCGAAAATCAGGTACTCTCTCTTAAACATGGGGGCTATTCAGTTGGTACCAGAAGAGGAAAAGGGACAAGGTTTCTATTAGACTTTTCCTGGTACCCAGAAAAGGTAGTACATGGAGTCCTATCCCAGGACCTTTATACTCTAAACACCTTTCTGGTGATTCCAAAATTCAAAATGCTGACTCTTCACCAGCTGCTTCCTATGCTAGGAAAAGATGCATGGTTGGCAACACTAGACTAAGGATTTTCAACATATTGACAAGCAAATGGGGGAGCCCAGATATAGTCCTGTTTGCCTCCCCCCAGAACCATCAACTGGACAAATTTTGCACAAGGATTTTTCACAAGCTAGCTTGGAAAGTGGATGCCCTATCCTTCAGCTGGAAAAAACTATCGGTTTATACCTTTCCTCCTCTGCCTCTGCTCCCCAGGGTACTACTAAAGATCAAACAGGACAAGCCAAGGACGATTGTAATTGCACCAGACTGGCCTCGTCAACACTGGTACCCATCTTGCGCAGTGTGTCGTGCTTGGCTCCATAGCACGTGCCTCAGACTCCTTCCCTGTTGTCTCAGCAGGTGAACCAGATTCTGCACCCTCAGCTGCAAACCCTGAACCTAGCAGCCTGGCTAATTACCTAATCTCTCCTTTACCATCCCTCAGTAAATCTGTGATGGATATCATTTTAGAGGCAAGGAGGGCCTAGTACTAGAAAATCTTATGCTGCAAAATGGAAAAGATTTTGTACTTGGAACCAATCAAGGAATGAACTCAGTAGTGCCCAATTTACCTCAGATACTACAATACTTGACTAAGATGCTTCATAAGGGCCTGTCCTTTTTCTCCATCTAAATTCATGCCTCAGCCATTTCAGCTCATTATAGCACAGAGCCTCCCCTCTTCTCTCACGCACTGCTCGAGCAGTTCCTCAGAGGGGCCAAAAATTTAAGGCCACCCGGAAGAGCTCCAACTCCAGCTGGGGATCTTAACTTTGTCTTGGAGAAAATCACTTTTCCTCCTTTTGAGCCAGCTGCTACTGCAGATTTAAAATTTATTTCCTGGAAACAGCTTTCCTTCTAGCAATCACTTCTGCAAGAAGGGTGTCTGAATTACAGGCCTTTATGGCAGTGGAGCCTTTCATCATCTTTCATGTGGACAGGGTGTCCCTCAAAACCAATCCATCCTTCATGCCAAAGGTGGTATCCAGTGTAGCTCTTAATAAATCCATTAATTTGCCTACCTTATTTCCTAACCCACAGAACAAAGGGGAACAGATACTGCTCTCTTTAGATGTGCACAGACGGCTTAGATTCTACTTGGACAGGACTAAACCTCAAAGGAAATCTGAACTGCTGCTGGTGGCATTTGCTGCAGGGACAAAGGGGGAAGCTATTTCAAAACAAACCATTTAAAAATGGATAGGCCACTGCATTCATTTCTGCTATAAGCACCATGGAAAACCTATCCAAGAGGGCATCAGACCCCATTCAACCAGGGCTGCATCTACCTCTACAGCCTTTCTCATGGTCGTCCCTACTAGGGACATCCTAGAAGCTGCTACCTGGAGTTCTGTACATACTTTCACCAAGCATTATCAGTTTTCTCTAAATCCAGAGCTGGTTTTGCCACTGCAGTCTTACAGAGCCTTATAGCTGCTCCTAATTCTATTTAAATTCCTCCTCCCAACCATAGCTTTGGGAATCTACCCAAATGTAATGACTGCAACAGTGAAACATGAAGAACATAGTACAGTTGTGTACACTTGCCATAAATGTAGATGTTCCAGTGTATTCACTGTTTCAGTCCTAGTGACCCTTCCTCCAGCCCTCTTTCTTCTTTTGGCTATACATCTACTCTCACTTACTATGCTCAATAAAATTTTTGGTGTATTTGCTTTTTTATTGGAGGTATATCCTTGTATTTATAGATTTTAATTGCTTCCCATTAGGGTGGCACCTGACATATGGGGCAAGAAAAACTAATGTAATGGCGTCGGTTGCATGTTCTATACCCCTGATGACCTGACGTCATGGAAGAAGAAACGGCAACCAATGCAAGACCCAAGACTTTGTTAATCAGCCCGACTGAGGGCTACTGCGAGCAGATAACCCTAATGTAATGATTGCAACAGTGAATACACTCTAACATCTACATTTATGGTAAGTGTACACAACTGTACTTTCTGTGGTGCCCCTCCCCCTTCAGTGTTTTCTGTAGACTAGTGTGGTGAGTGGGTGCGTGTGTTTGAATTTAGAAAGTATTTGCCTGTCTTTTTTTCAAGGCTTTCTTTCTAACTTTAGCATGGCTGAAAAGCTTGTTTTCAAGCACTGCACAGAGTGTGGCCATAAGCTATCCCCAGCAGATGGCCAGAGTCTGTGTGTGTTGTGCTTAGGTGTGGCCCACCTTAGTGTGGATTGTAACATTTGTGAGGGCTTCAACCCCCACGCCCTAAAGGATAGGAAGGCCAAGTTGGCCCTCAAAGGTCTTCTTCCTCATTCCGACTATCTTTCTTCGTCTTCGACTTCAGTCACAGCGGCTGATGTGGCTGCCTCTTCCTCTGGCTTCTCCTTCCCTCCCAGGCTGGGACTCAAACTCCTGTATCTACGCCTGTGGTAGTGGAGCAGAAGAGAGGTAGAGAAAGGGAGTGAGAGTCAAAGACGAGGGAAAAGAATAAGAGGTCCCCAGACCTCGCTTCACCCAGCAAAACTCCACGGACCCGTGACTCCCCTCGGGTATGATCTCAGTTTCTCCCTGGTGCCGGAGGAGACATGTCCAGCCTCTCAAGCCTTGGTACCTCGACCCGCCAGGTCAGAGTATGTGGCCTCGTCACGGTCAACCCGCTTCTTGCCGGCTATGGATCTGGATAAGATGATGAGGTGCTTTATCCGTACACAGATCCAGATGGGGGTCTTGCCGACCCCCCCCTCCCTCTGGAGGAAGCAGCTCACTTCCTTTCTTTCAACCCATTTCTCCTTCTCCGATCCGACCTTTTGGCTTTGGAGTACTCAGATCCGAGGTTGGCTTTGGTCAGAGGGGTTGGTGCCGACGGTACCTGTTTCCTTGACGCCGACAGCTGCCTGGAGCGTTTTGGATCCAACCAGCTCTGATCCGAGATGTTCTCAGAGCCAGAGCCTGGGTGTCTGATCTGAGGGAGTGGAACTTTTACCATCAGCTTCTACTTTTTCGGGCCAGGTTCCCTCCCTCAGAGCTCCGTCCACTTTGGGCCCGGCTCCGATTCTGTGTTGGACCCGAGGAGACCGGCCTCCTTATTGATTTCCCAGGAGGTTCACTCTCCTTCTGCGTTCGATGTGATAGAAAGGGTGCTCTCCTTCGGATCGAGACCCCCCCTGACCACTCCCTCAGACTCCTCGGCTCTGTCTATGGTCACCAGAGGGACAGCCCATGCTCGAAGAGCCCCAGATGGTTCCCCCCCAGGAATAAATGGCTTGCAAGCGACCTCCAGAGAGCCCCACCAGAGATGTGCCTGACAAGCATACGTGCAAGAGGAGTCACTTGGGCTCCCCCGAGTCCCTCACCGAGGACACGGATTTAGATGGAGAGGGATCCCCAAGATCACCTCCCAAGAATGTCTCCTTTGTGGACATCATGGAGATCCTGCGCCAGCTGGTCTGCCGCCAGACCCTCTTCTGATGAGTCTGTGTTCCTGTAGGCTTTCGGCATGGGCCTGTCTACTTTCTGGGTGTCCCCTCCCGCGGATCCTTTGGTGGATTTGGTCACCTCATGGGCATGGAAGGAACCGGACACCATGGAGCCTATCCCTAAGTGACCCGATAAAATCTTAAGCCCCCCCCCCATTGATAGACCATCCTGGAGTAAGAGCTCCCCCGTGGATGCCATGGTGGTAGCAGCAGCCACTAAGAAGGAACCTGCCCAGGAGAGCTCCTCGGTCCACCATCCTGACCGAGAGTGACGGATGATGGATCGCCTAGGGAAGCGGATGTATGCTTCAGCCACCTTTTCGATCAGGGTGCTGAATTATTTGGCCCATGTCACTAGACACCAACGCGACCTAGCAAAGGAGCTGGAGGAGTCTCCCCCAAGTCCATGTCGCTGGAGGACAAGGCTTCGTTCTCCACGAGGATGGCCACTCTAAAAGTAGTATCTAATACATCCATGCAACTCCTCTCTCATGCTACGGAAGGAGCGGCTAGGTCCGACGTGTACATGAGGTGTAATTCCTGGCTCAGGTTATGTTAATTTTCCAAACCCTTCAAGACGCTGTTTGCCATTGTCCTTATGACGGTTCTACACTCTTCGGTAAGACCGTCAAGGAGACATTAGTCCAGAGTGAGGAGGATGGGAAGACACTGTCTGCCATTGGAATCCGCTTCTCTAACCCACAAAGGTTCTTTTCTCGGAACCAGAGTGGGCAAAAGAAGATGTGGTTCCAGAAGTCTCAGTATTCCTGGGACAATTCCCCCAGAGGCAGTGGAGGATAGAAGCAGAGGAGGCCCGTGGAACTTCGGATGTTCCACGTGTTTCACCGTTGTAGTCGTTACGTTTGGGTTATCTGCTTGCAGTAGCCCTCAGTCGGCCTGATTAACAAAGTCTTGGGTCCTACGTTGGTTGCTTTCTCTTCTTCCGTGACATCAGGTCATCAGGGGTATAAAACATGCAGCTGACGTCATTACATCAATCTTTCTTGCCGTGTGGTGCCCGAAGCAGAAGCAGTTCGCAAGTGCCGGTCGGCCGACTCTTGAAATTTTCGTTTTTGAGTTTCAGAACTGAAGTCTTCAATTCAAAGCTAAGTACCCCATAGGGGAAATTTTTTCTTGCTCCAAACCAATGTCAGTAAAAGTAAATAATTGCGTTTCTTTTGGAAAGTAAATGCCTCATAAAGATTTTAATTTGTACTGTATTACTTGCCTAGGCCCTGACCACGACGTACCTCGCTGTCAGTTTTGTGCCTTATTTAAACCATGAACTATCCGTCATCTGTATATTTGTGCTTCTAAATATTTTGGTGCTCAGTTCAATTATCCTGATATGTCTTCGGTAAGCCATCCAACTACCGACATTCCGAAAAAAAGCAAAGATAAAGACAGAGACAGGCCACCCAGTTCACTGGTACTCAGTGAGGTGCTTTTGCAGCCCCTGATACCCGCTACTTCAGATTTGCAGGCCTCTACTGAGACCCATTCAGAGTCTGGCATGCCACGAGATGCTTCAGCTGTGGAACCTGTGAATGTCTCTACCTTGGATGGGTCCGGAGCCGCTGTGCAGGCACCGGCTTCTGAAGGTGTATTCAGGCCTACTGACTTGCATGTTAAACTAACGCCATCTTCTTCTTCAAGACCTAAACTCGAACCATGCCTAGAAAACTGACGCCCAGACCACATGGTCAGGCCTCTATGCCTAAAAAACAAATGATAAGAATGACTGAAGATCTTATTACTTTAATCAGGGGAAGACAGCCTTCCCCCCTCTAAGAGACCTAGGACTGAGTTTGCTTATGATACTGCTGACCGGGATTCTGAAATTTCTGTTTCCTCTGATGACCAGGATTTACCCTTATCTACCTATGAGGATTCTGATGCTAAGGGCTGTATTCCCTCTGCTTCCCCCCTAGAGGATTTCTCTTTTCGTGAAACCTTGCATACTCTCAGGGAGCATTTTCATTGGGAAAGGCAAGATTTCTTTGATTCTAAAAAGTGGCTTGGGGATTTCTTACTCTTGCCCCAGCACAGGCCCTCAGCTATACCTCCTGTACTGGACATTGTTGATGATGCCTTTGCGGAATCTAGCATGGCCCCTGACTCTCTACCTCCTGCTTCCAGAAAACCTGATGGATATTACAGGGTTCCTGATAGATATTATAGGGTTCCTGACTCTCACAAGTTCCTTTTCAAAAATCCTACTGTGGATCCTGAAACCATTTCACAGGGACCCAAGGGCATTAAAGCTACTACTGCCAAAAATCCTACCCCCTCTGATGGAGACTTCAGGGTGCTGGATAGATGGGGTAAGACTGTATACCCTTCTGCAACTTTGGCCATTAGGGCCTTGAATTGCCAGTTTCATATGTTAAAGTATCAGCTGCATATTATTGGATTGCTTAAACAGATTATTATGTTTATTCCGGATTGTGCTGAAAATAAGGATTTAATGCATTCTGCTGAACAAGTTGATAAACATACATTGCAATGTGGTTTTGATTCACTGGAGGCATCTTGCAGGGCTGCGGTAACTGGGTCTGTACTTAAAAGGCATGCTTGGCTTAAGAAATAATCCTTGCCAGATCATGTTAAAGCGGAATTACTGGATGCTCCCCTAAATCAGAACCGCCTGTTTGGCAACAAGGCAGAAGAAGTTCTTAAAAAGATGGGGGGAAAAGCTAACGCTATGCAAACTGTTAAAGATTTTTTACAAGTACAACCTCCAAGATTTGGTAGGCATTGGCCTTCTAAGAACTGGTCCTTTCCTGCCTCTTCCAGACCTTCTCAGTCCAAACCCAGATCCAGCAGAGCACCCAGGCTTCAGTCCAGGGGGGGGGGGGCACAGGACTAAGTAGTGGGGGGGGGCCTCAACTTCCAAATCTGGGAGTAATACAATTCCCCCTATGGTAAACTGTCTCAATGACTTATTTTTAAAACTTCCAAGCACTTCTCAACTGACTGCTCCTTTAGGGGAAAAGACTGCACTTCATGCAAAGAACTGGGGACTCATTACCCAGGACAAATGGGTTTTAAATGTAGTGTCCCAAGGATACAGATTTCACTTCTGTATGTTACCAATTCCAAGCGGTTGGCCGAATCTACCTCCAAATCAGTGGGCAGAGGCCCAAAAGCAAGTACGGTCTCTCTTAAGCATAGGGGATATTCACTTGGTACCAAAAGAAGAAAAGGGACAAGGTTTCTACTCAAGGTTTTTCCTGGTACCCAGAAAAGACAATTCATGACGTCCTATCCTGGACCTGCCTACTCTAAACACCTTTTTGGTGATTCCACAATTCAAGATGCTGACTCTTCACCAGTTGCTTCCTATCCTAAGCAAAGATGCGTGGTTGGCGACACTAAATCTAAAGGAAGCATACCTGCACACCCCAATCAGGGAATCTTGAAGAAGGTACCTTTTGCTTCAAAGCAGGTTGCACGCACTGTCAGTTCTCTGCACTGCCCCTTGGCTTATCTACTGCGCCCAGGGTATTCACAAAGTGCCTACCTTCAGTCCTTGCATTTTGCAGGCAAAGAAATATTCAAATATACCAATACCTGGACGATTGTCTAATTCAGGCAGAAAACCAGGACATACTGTTGAATCATCTGGCTTTTGTACAAAGGGTGCTAAATTGTCTGGAGTATACCATAAACAAAAAGAAATCGCACCTGGTACCCTGTCAACAAATTATATTCCTGGGAGTAAGCTTGAATGCAACTTCCCAAATGGCTTTCCTCACGCCAGAAAAACAAATTCACTTGACAATCTACTTCAAACAAGTCGCCATAAAAACCCCGCTATCCGCAGGGCAAATACTACAAACCTTGGGGTTCATGGCCTCCTGCATTCTTCTAATTCCATATGCAAGACTGCATATGAGGAAACTACAATGGTATCTAAAAAGCCTATGGTGTCAACATTCTCAGGATCTAGAAGCAATGATTCCTGTCATTCCTTTTCTATGCATAGAGTTCCTTTGGTGGGCATAGACCTGCCACCAAAACAAGGGGCTACCATTCACACTAACCCCTGCCGCCCAAACCCTAACAATAGACTCATCAGACTATGCATGGGGGGGCGCACCTGGCAGGGAAGTGCATTCTGGGCAAATGGAAACCAGTTCAAATGCACTTTCACATCAATCATAAAGAAATGTTAGCTGTACCGAATGCTCTGACAGTCTTCAAGGACCACATTCTTCCAGGACAATTAATGGTAAAGACAGACAACACCACTGTTATGTGGTACATAAACAAGCAGGGGGGTATACATTCTTACCCCCTCTGCAGACTAGCCATGGCATTGTGGAACACAGCCTTGACCTACCAAGTGCAACTACAAGCTCAGTTCCTGCCCGGATAACTAAATACACTGGCAGACGGACTAAGCAGAAACCTCATGGACCCACACGAGTGGAAACTGGAACCAAGGATTTTCAACATGTTGACAAGCAAATGTGGGAGCCCAGATATAGACCTGTTTGCCTCCCCCCAGAACTATCAATTGGAAAAATTTTGCGCAAGGACTTCCCACAGACAAGCTTGGAAGGTGGATGCTTTGTCCTTCAGTTTTGGAAAAACCTATGAGTTTATGCCTTTCCTCCTCTGCCGCTGCTCTCCAAAGTACTACTAAAGATCAAACAAGACAAACCAAGGATGATTTTGATTGCACCAGCCTGACCACGCCAACACTGGTACCCCCTCCTGTGCAGTGTGTCACTGTTGGCCCCATGGCACCTGCCTCAGACTCCTACCCTGCTGTCTCAGCAGGAGAACTAGTTTCTGCACTCTCAGCTTCAAACACTGAACCTAGCAGACTGCCTAATTACCTAAGCTCTCCTTTACCATCCCTCTGTAAACCAGTGATGGATGTCATTTTAGAGGCAAGGGGACCAAGTTTTAGAAAATCTGATGCTGAAAAATGGAAAAGATTCTGTGCCTGGAACCAATCTCAAGGGATGAGCACAGCAGTGCCTAATTTACCTCAGATTTTACAATGAGATGCTTCACAAGGGCCTGTCTTTTTCCTCAATAAAAATTCACGCCTCAGCCATTTCAGCTCATTGTAACACAGAACCCTCCCCTCTTCTCTTATCCACTGCTCAAGCAGTTCCTCAGAGGGGCCAAAAATGAAGACCACCCAGGAGAGCTCCAACTCCAGCCTGGGACTTTAACTTTGTATTGGAGAAACTCACCCTTTCTCCTTTCGAGCCAGCTGCTACTGCAGATTTAAAATTATTTTCTTGGAAAACGGCTTCCTTTTTAGCCATCACTTCTGCAAGAAGGGTATCTGAATTACAGGCCCTTATGGCAGTGGAGCCTTTCATCATCTTTCATGCAGACAGGATGTCCCTCAGGATCAATCCCTCTTTCATGCCAAAGGTGGTATCCAGTGTGGCCTTTAATCAGTCCATTCATTTGCCAACCTTCTTTTCTAGTCCGCAGAACAAAGGGGAATGGATACTGCACTCCTTATATGTGCATAGACAACTTAGATTCTACTTGGACAGGACTAAACCTCAAAGGAAATCTGAACAACTGCTAGTGGCAATTGCTACAGGAACAGAAGGGAAGGCTATTTCAAAGCAAACAATTTCAAAATGGATAGGCCATTGTATTCATTTCTGCTATAAGAACCATGGAAAACCTATCCCACAGGGGATCAGACCCCACTCAACCAGGCTACCTCTACAGCCTTTCTCAGAGGCGTACCTACCAGGGACATCCTAGAAGCTTCTACCTGGAGTTCTGTACATACTTTCACCAAGCATTACCATTTGCCAATTTTCTCTAAATCCAGAGCTGGCTTTGCCACTGCAGTTTTGCAGGGCTTTATAGCTGGTCCTAATGCTATCTATATTCCTCCTTCCATCCATAGCTTTGGGAATCTACCCAAATGTAATACTGCAACAGTGAAACACGAAGAACATAGTACAATTGTGTACATTTACCATAAATGTAGATGTTCGAGTTTATTCACTGTTGCAGTCCTGGTTACCATCCCTCTAGCCCCCTGACTTCTTTTGGCTGCACCTCTTCTCTCCTTTTCAGTGCTTAAAAGCTTTTTGGTGTATAAACTTTTTTGTTTGAGGTATAACCTTGTATATTTATTGATTTAATTGCTTTCCATTGGGGGGCACCTGACATTTGGGGCAAGAAAAACTGATGTAATGACGTCAGCTGCATGTTTTATACCCATAACTACCGGACGTCATGGAAGAAGAGACAGCAACCGACGTAGGACCCAAGACTTTGTTAATCGGGCCGACTGAGGGCTACTGCAAGCAGATAACCCAAGTGTAATGACTGCAATAGTGTATACACTCTAACATCTACATTTATGGTAAGTGTACACAACTGTACTGTCTTGAACTGTTCTCGGACAGACCCGGGCAGCAACCCTGAGGGGTTGCCCAACTGCTCTACTCTTGAGGCAGTTGGGGGATGATTGTCCTTGTACCCAGCGGCATGGGAGTCAATAACAGATGGCTGGGTGCTTCAAATCATATCCAGAGGATACTGTATCCAATTCATGGACTTACCCATGTCTCCCAGACACCTCCCGGATGTACCACCCATGCAAAGGGAGGCAGCAGCACAGGAAATTTCCAAGCTGCTAGGAAAACGAGCCATCGAAACTGTCCCCCAGATCAGTCCAGATCGGGCTTCTACTCCAGGTTCTCTTTTGTGCCAAAGAAAATGGGGGACTTGAGGCCCATTCTGGACCTATTTACCCTAAACCTGTCAGTTGCCAAGGAGAAGTTCCGGATGGTCACGTTAACAGTCCATCATGCCGTACCTGCAAGAGAGTGACTGGATGTGCTCGTTAGACTTCCAGGATGCTTACTATCACATAAAAATGCATAGAAGCTCCAGGAGGTTCCTCCCCTTATGGTTAGGAGTCAATCATTACCCATTTTGAGCCCTACCCTTTGGTCTCACCACAGCCCCCTGGGTGTTTACCAAAGTGATGGCAGTCGTAGCGGCTCACCTGAGGCTTACGGGGATTCAGGTCTATCCGTACCTGGACAATTAACTCCGCACTGCTCCCACCAGGCGTCTACTTTCCCAAACCAGGGATTAGTTCCTGACACTTACCCTACGTTTGGGGATCACAATCAATGCATTCAAATCTCTCCAAGATCCTGTGCAGTTGATGGACTACATTGGTGCCAGTATTGATAGAATGCTCTTCAGTGCAAAATATTCTTGACCTCCGAGAGGGTTCCGAACATGAGGATGCATGTCTCCCTGATCTACAGTTCTCATCTTCCAACGGCGGAATCAGTTTTGAGGGCCCTAGGCTCGATAGCGGCGACCATAACTCTTCTCCCGTACACCCAGTCACACATGAGGATTCTGCAGTGGACTCTAGCTTGTACAATGGTCCCTGTTGGAACTGCCATTGACATATCCAGTTGAACTCAGTCGAGTCTGTCGGTCGTCCCTAATATGGTAGATGAGCTCTCCGGACATTTTGGAGGGATGACCCTTTGATCCAGCCCCGGCCAAAACCACAGTGATCACAGATGCCTCCCAACTCGTGGGGGGGCATTGTTCGGGCAGGACAGTCCAAGGCCTGTGGTCCCCCATAGAGACCAGCTTGCACATAAATGTCCTAGAGATGAGGGCGGTCCTTCTTGCGTTGCATTCATGCCTTTCTTCCTCTGGGAACAATTGCAATTCAGTCAGACAACATGTCAGTGGTCTGGTATGTGAACAATCAGGGATGGACCAGATCTTGCCCCCTTTTGTCACGAGGCCATGAGAGTGTGGGAATGGGCGCGATCTCCACCAGTTGCTTTCTCATTACAATGCACATTCCGAGACAGTCCAACATTCTAGCGGACAGGCTATGTCGGACCATTCTGATGCCTTACGAGTGGTCTCCGAATCTGTCGGTATCAGAACAGATCTTCGAGTGGGGTCAGCCTTGCTGCGATCTCCTTCCAATGCGAAGTGCAGCAAGTTTTTACTCTGAACCCCCTGCCAGGTGAGTCCCCCAGAGACGCTCTAGTTTATGCATGGCCTCCCGGTCTTCTGTATGCTTACCCGCCAGTACCTCTCATTCCAAGATTTCTGCAGAAAGCTCGTCGACTGGGGAGCAAAGTGATCCTCATTGCCCAATTCTGGCCTCGCCAGGTATGGTTTCCCTTCCTTTGGTCTCACCTTCTGGCTCCACCTTGGATCCTAGATCCCATTCAGGATTTAATTTCACACCCTTCGGGGGTGCCTCATCCGAGTCTGGACAGCCTGAAACTCGCAGCTTGGCTGCTCCAGTTACCGTAATTGCTAGGACTCCCGGACTTTCCTCCTCGGATCTATTTTGGTAGCTGCTCATAAGTCTTCGACCAGGAAGGTTTATAGCAGCAAGTGGAAACATTTTTCATCTGAAGTAGTTAACTTCATTTGTTCATCAACCTGTGGGTATCGGATCCGAATCTGAACCGAGCCAGCAGCTTTATTCAGCTAAGATCCGAGCTCCAAGCTCCTCCCTCTTACCCATAACCCCCTGCCATCCTCCTCAGTCCTTAGATCTCGTTTACTGCGGCTTATTCAAGTAACTAGATCGAGGTTTCGTGAGTTTTTGAAGAAAATGTCCTATGTTTTTTTTACCTAGTTTTAGTTTCTTAACAAGTGAGTGTTCCCTTTTGTAGTTGTTTTAGCCAAGTTTTTGTGTTAAATCTTTATTTTCTCAGTTTACTAGTCTCCCTCTTCCCGTGTGTGTGATGGTGTGTTTGGGTTAGGCCCTTTTGCCAATTATGGCCGAGGCCCCTAAAACTTTCTTCTCTAAATGCACCGCGTGTGGCCATAAGCTATCCCCGGCGGATGGCCACACTCTGTTATCTGCCTTGGAGTTGACCACCTTTCTTCGGGCTGCACTATTTGTGCAGCCTTCAACCCCAGTGCTTTCAGGGATAGGAGGTCGAAGCTGATTCTGGTGGGACTTCTGCCCCCGGACTCTGCTTCGTCCTCTTCTCCCTCGGGGGCACCGGCTGCTACCGCAGCGGTTCCGCCCACCATCCCTGCTCCCCTGGTTGGGACTCACCCTCCCACCAAGGCTCAGGAGGAGAGAGAATCTAGGAGGAAGAGAAAAAAGGACAGGCACCACAAGTGGCGAGCCGAAGCTTCCTCTTCGGCTCCGCCAGCGAAGCAGCTAGTCTCTCCTAGGGCCTCTGGGCCTTCTCCTTCCCGGCTCCATTCTCCCTGGGGCTGGAGGAGGAGGAGACCTGGTCACCTTCGAGGTCTTCGAGGCATCACTCCAGGCCTGCCTTGGTGGCCTCATCAAGGTCTACAAGAAGCTTGTCAGATGCAGATATGGACCGGATGATGCGTAGGTTTCTCCAGGCCCAAATGCAGATGGGAGTGATCCTGCCTCCACCTCTCCGGGGGGGGGCTCGGCCCCCTTTTTCACCTCGATTGCTCCTTCTCCGACCCACTTCTGGGGTTCGGAGCCGTCCGATCCAGGCAGCATCGGAGCTAGGGGAGGCTCGGCGCCGATAGTACTCCCTTCTTCGGCTCCGACCGTACCCTCGAGCTTATCGGGTCTGTTTTCAGATCAGAGCTCTTGGAGCCGTGAGCTGAGCTTCGGATCCGAAGGTGTTAGTGTGTCTTCGGCTCCGTCTCGGTTGGAGCACACTGGCCCTTCGGATCCGAATGCATCGGCGCTGGCTCCGGTCCACACCTCTGATCCGAAGGGGCTGCTGTCTGAGCTTAGAAAGAGCAGTTCTCCTTTGGGCGTTCAGTGTTGTGGAGAGGGTTTTATCGAGGGACTCGAGGCCCCAGGCTCCTGCTGCGGTTCCACCCATCACTCCCTCTCAGATGGGCCTACCTTCCATCACCCGGCCTGAGGGACAGCCTGCTTCTGTCCCAGATGGTTCCCTTAGAGGAACAGTATGTGGTTGGTGAGGCATCCTAGGGCAGCCCCCCCCCCCCCCCGAGGCGGTTCCTCACAAACGTAGGTGCAAGAGGAGGCACTTGGACTCACCCCCGAGTCCCTGACAGAGGACACGAAGGGGAAGGTTCCCCAAGGTCACCCCCCGAGGACGTCTCCTTCGGAGACATTATGGAAATGCTTCGTATTAGAGAGGGGTGGTCAGCCCAAAAGCCTTTCTCAGAGTCCTATTTCTGAAGGCATTTGGCGCAGGCCCATCTACCTCTTGGGTGTCCCCTCCTGCCGATCCCCTGGTAGATCTGATTACTACAAGGGCATGGAAGGAACCGGACACTGGAGCCCATACCAAAGAGAGCTGACAAAATTCTTAGCCCACCCTCAGACAGGAAGGTTTGGAGCAAGGGTGCTCCAGTAGATGCCATGTTGGTGGCGGCTGCCACCAAGAAGAAACTGGCCCAGGAGAGTTCCTCGGTCCATCCTCCCGACAAGGAGTCTCGGACAATGGACCGCATAGAGAAGCAGATGTTTGCTTCAGCCACCTTCTCTGTAAGGTCGCTGAACTACATGGCACATGTCATACAGCTCCAGCGGGATCTTATCAAGGAATATGCAGGGTAGCCCCCAGAGTCCATGTCGACTGAGGATAAGAAAGTATTCTCAGCCCGAATGGCCACTCTTAAGTCCATTTTGAACACTTCTATGCGTCTCCTTTCCCATGCCACGGAAGGAGCCGCTGGAGCTAGTGGAGCGGGCATTGTCTTACGGCGGCATGCCTGGCTCCGCCTCTGCGACTTTGCGGAACTCTTCCAGGCATCCTTCGCAAATGCCCCTTTTGACGGCTCTTCGCTGTTTGGCAAGACCGTCCGCGACACGCTGGTCCAGAGTGAGAAAGACGGGAAGATGTCTGCCGTCGGAATCCGCTTCTCGGCTCCCCAAAGGTCCTTCTCCAGGAACCAAAGGGGACAAAAGAAGATGTGGTTCCGGAAATCTCAACAGTCCCGTTTCGCACTGGACCCCTCGTCCTTCAGAGGCAGAGGAGGACAGGGTGGACGCTGGCACAGAGGCAGAGGGGGGTCCGAAGAATTTCGGGTCGAGAGAACCCTTTTCGGATCGGCCCACGCAGCAACCCTGAGGGGTTACCCGACTGCTCAGAGGGAGGCAGCAGTCGCAGAAATAAAGCAGCTGCTAGAAAAAAGAGCAATCCAGACCGTCCCCCAAGATCAGTCCGGATCACGCTTCTACTCCAGGTTCTTTTTGGTGCCAAAAAGACGGGGGACTTGAGGCCAATCCTCGACCTGTCCCTTCTGAACCTAGTGGTCGCAAAGAAAAATTCTGGATGGTCACCATTCAATCCATTCTCCCACTCCTACAGAACGACTGGATGCGCTCTGTAGACCTCAAGGATGCGTACTACCACATTTTAATGGACAGACGATCCAGGAGGTTTCTCCGCTTCTTGCTGGGAGCCAGTCACTATCAGTTCAGGGTCCTTCCCTTTGGTCTCACCACAACCTCCAGGGTGTACACCAAAGTGATGGCAGTTGTAGCGGCCCACCTGAGGCTTCAGGGAATACAGGTCTTTGTACCTAGACGACAGGCTCCTGACTGCCCCCAACAGGCATCTACTCTGTTCAGCCAGGAATTACTTCCTTCACTTGGCCTCTCATCTGGGAATTTCTATCAATCTCAAGAAATCCTCCCTTCAGTCAACTCAGGCCTTAGATTTCATAGGAGCCAGGATAGATTCAAACCTCTTAAGGGCCTTTCTAACTCCGGACAGGCTTCGAACCTTGACATTCCATGTGATGGCTCTCCTACAATCCCCGGGCCCCCAGCAGAATTGGTCCTGAGGGCACTAGGTTCCATGACGGCTGCCATCAATCTTTCACCATTCGCTCGTCTAAACTTGAGGGTCCTGCAATGGACATTGCAGGTCCAATGGTCTATCCTGCAACATCCGTTAAGTATGACTATTCCCCTCAGCAATGTTTGCAAGAGGTCCCTACTCTGGTGGATCCAATCCTCGGATCTCTGGGAAGGGCGTCCCTTTTCTATGACCCCCCCCCCAAGCCACAGTGACCACGGACGCTTCTCGCCTCGGGTGGGGGGGCACTGCATGGGCAGAACCATCCAAGGCACGTGGACACACTCAGAGACCTTGTTGCACATCAATGTCCTATCGATGAGGGCAGTGCTGCTAGCATTGCAAGCACTCCAGCCCCTTTTTCCCTCAGGGACAATTGTGATTCAATCAGACAACATGTCTGTAGTTTGGTACATCAACAAACAGGGGGGAACCAGATCCTATCCATTGTGTCGAGAGGCCATGAGAGTTTGGGAATGGACTATCTCCACCAACCGCTTTCCCATAGAAATGCACATTCCGGGTCGGTCCAACATTTTGGTGGACAAGCTGAGTCGAACCATCCTCTCACCTTACGAGTGGTCGCTGAACCCGAGAGTAGCGAAGCAGATCTTCCTCAAGTGGGGTCAACCTTGCTGCGATCTTTTCGCGTCTCCTTCGAACGCAAAGTGCAGCGAGTACTTCGCTCTACTTTCCCCCCACCAGGAGAATCCCCCAGAGACTGAGGCCATCTGGTCTACTTTATGCTTATCCACCTCTTCCCCTCATGGTAAGATTCTTGCAGAAAGCTCGTCGGTTGAGGAGCAAAGTGATCCTCATAGCCCCATTCTGGCCTTGTCAAACGTGGTTCCGTTGCCTATGGTCTCATCTGGTCAATCCTCCATGGATTTTGGATCCCACTCCGGATCTGATTTCTCACCCCCGGAATTGACAACTCCAAACCTGGACAATCTCAAGCTCACAGCTTGGTTGATCCAGTTCCAATCATAGCTAGGACTCTGGGTATCACCTCTTCTGTCAAAGCTAATCTAGTAGCCACTCATAAACCTTCTACCAGGAAGGTCTATAATAGCAAATGGAAACGTTTTTCGATCTGGGGGGAACATGGACCCCTGTACAGCCCCGATACCAGCTGTACTAAAGTTTTTGACGCACCTATTCGATCAAGGTGGCAGCTCCTCCACCGTCGAAGTCCATTTAGCAGCAATTTCACACTTTCATGTGGGAAGTGATCTTGGTTCATTAGCTTCTTCCAAGATCTGCAAAACTTTCATTAAGGGTACTTTCCTGTTAAGGATGCAGTCCCTCCGTGGGATTTAACCCTCGTTCTTCAGGCTCTTACTGCCCCCCCCCCCCTTGAACCTGCAGCTTCGGTGGATCTTAAATACTTATCTTAGAAGACTGCCTTTCTCATTGCCATCACTTCAGCCAGAAGGGTTTCAGAGCTTCAAGCCCTTTGAGCCAAACCTCCATATCTGGTCTTCCATAAAGATAGTTTCCTTCAGGACCAGTCCCTCCTTCTTACCTAAAGTCGCCTCTGAGTCCAGCATTAATCAATCTATCAGTTTGCCAGTATTTTCCCCAAATTATCGAAACAAAGGTGAATACAAATTAAACTCTTTAGATGTACACAAACAATTGAGGTTCTATTTACACCGGACTGCTTGTCATAGGAAATCTGAGCAACTCCTTGTATCCTTTGCTAAATCCTTTTTGGGTAAACCTGTGTCAAAAGCTACATTGTCCAGATGGATTTCACAATGTATACTTCTTGCATATAAAAGTTCTGGCCGACCAGAGCCTGTCGAAGTTCACGCCCATTCTACTCTATCGATTTCAACTTCTGCTGCCTTTTGGTCCAGGGTGTCCTTGGATGATATTTGTTCTACAGCCACTTGGACTTCATCCCATACCTTTATTACACATTACAAGCTGGATTTAATTTCCAGAGGCAGGGCGTCCTTTGGCTCTGCAGTGCTACGGAATATTCTTCCATGAGGACCTCCCAAGTTTAGCTAGCTGGGGACTCTGTCCCACAGGTTGATGAACAAATGAAGTTAACTACTTCAGATAAAGAAGTTATGTACTTACCATAACGTTCCATCTGAGTAGGTAACTTCATGTATCAGCAACCAACCCCCCCCCCCTCCGTCCCCCTAACCTGTAGCTCATCTTTTTTAGGACCTTGTGTTCTCTGTACCAGCTAACATCAGGTTAGGAAGTTTAGTTGATCTTGATTGTAATAGGTTATAAGGCTAAGCAAACTCGATCTGAGGACTGAGGAGGATGGCAGGGGGTTATGGGTAAGAGGGAGGAGCTTGGAGCTTGGATCTTAGCTGAATAAAGCTGCCGGCTCAGATCCGATACCCACAGGTTGCTGACAAATGAAGTTACCTACTCAGATGGAACGTTATGGTAAGTACATAACTTCTTTTTTCTGGGCTTCTCAAAAGAGTTTAGACCCTTTCACGGCCCCTGTTTCCGCCGTTCTTAATTTTCTAGCTGATATTTTCCAGTACAGAGCTAGTTCTTCTACTGTCAAAGTTCAGTTAGCTGCCATTTCTCATTTTCATGTGGACGAGAATTCTGCCTCCTTAGCCTCTTTCAGACTGTGTAAAGCCTTTATAAAAGGCACCTTTTTGTTACACCCCTCCCCGGTCAAGGATCCTGTTATCCCGCAGGACCTTACTATGGTTCTTCAAGCTTTAGTCGCTCCACATTTTGAGCCTGCCGCAACTGCAGATCTGAAATTTGTATCTTGGAAAACAGCTTTTCTGGTGGCTATTATCTCTGCAAGAAGGGTTTCAGAATTACAGGCCTTGTCCATCAAAATTCCGTACATGCTTTTTCACTAAGACAGAGTTTCCCGTTTTACCATTCCATCCTTTCTTCCTAAGGTGGCATCACCAGTCAATATCAATCAGACTATTAATTTGCCTGTGTTTTTTTCCTAATTTTACAAACAAGATGAAATTCCAACTCCACATGTTGGATGTTCATAGACAGTTACGATTCTATTTACACAGGACAGAAAATGTCTGTAAATTTGATCTGATGAGGGTTTATAGAAGGAAACCATCTCCAAGGTCACTATAGTTAGATGGATCTCTTCATGCATCCTGCAGGTCTGTAAGGACAGAGGCATGTCTCCTCCAGGTCAGGTAAAAGCTCATTCCACTAGGTCCATGGCTACGTCTGTGGCTTTTGGTCTAGGGTGTCTTTGGATGACATTTGTTCTGCAGCTACTTGGTCCTCATCTCATACATTTATTACAAATTGGATTTGACTTCCAGAAGGAGAGCATCGTTTGGTTCCGTGGTGCTCTGGAATTTCCGTCCAAGAGGGCCTCCCAGGAGTTTTAGTAGCTGGGAACTCTGTCCCACAGGTTGAAGAACAAATGAAGTAAACTACTTCAATTAAGTTATGTACTCACCATAATGTTCCATCTGAGTAGTAGTACTTCATTTGTCTTCAACCGTCCCTCCCTCCTTCCCCCGGACCTTGGCTCATGATCAGCCTACGGGCTGCAGTATAGGTCACAAGTATATTTATCAGATCGGGTTCTCAGTATGAGTTCAGCAAACTCGATCTAGGGATGGAAGGCAGTGGCTGTGTGTTATGGGTAAAGGGAGGAGTCTGGAGCTCGGAGCTGATGCTAGCAAAAGTTGCCGGCTTGGACCGTATCCCACAGGTTGAAGACAAATGAAGTACAACTACTCAGATGGAACGTTATGGTGAGTACATAACTTTTTTTTTGTCCTTGAGTAGAATAGTGTCAGAAAAATTAAACGCTAGAATAAGATCTTTTGTGTAGGCAATGGGGAAACATTGTAAAATTCCAGTATTTTGAAAATCCTTTAATAGATTTCTCATGCAATAGGGACAATTGTTTGGGAATATGTCTAATATGAAATATTTTTTTAAGATCCAAATAAATGGATTATTCAAAGTTAAGAGTTTATTGGAGTTAGATTTTTCATAAGTGTTAAAGCAGAGGGTTTCTTGGAATTTCTTCTATCTGGGAATAATTGTCATTAATTAGTAGAGAGTAGGTCTTGATTACAGATGATAAGAAAAAGATTCTATATTAGTCAACCCTATTCCTCCTAAAGACCAATCTTTCATGTGATGTATTAGGGCTACTCTGGGTTTATTTTGGGCCCACAAAAACCTCAATATCATCCTGTTAAATTATTTTATCATTGTTTTTAATGGCATTAATGATGTAGATTGTATGATATAGAGCATCTTAGGTGATGTGATCATTTTAATTATCGAAAGTTTCTCATCCATTGTGAACAGAAGTTGATTCCATTTGGTTATTAGATTTCTTATAGAAGAAATGCAGTTGTTGTAATTTGATTTTATTATGTCATTTATATTTAGTTAATATAGTTGTGAATGTTCTGACAGCTCATGGACAGGTATGGTTTTGTGTATGTGGAGGGTTGCCTGTGCCATTGCCGATAGATGAGCCTCCAGAGTTAGCTACCACAGCAAATTGTTGTGCACCAGGTTTTAACTATTTATGTAGATTGACAATGATAAAGTGAGAACAGGTGGTTCAGGTAGACTTGTCATTTCTTACCATTTACATCTCAAGTCAATAAAATATCTGGCCAGTGCTGTAAGGAGGGAAATCTCTAGCTTACATGAATGGAACATGAACAAAAAGATGACCTCATGATAACAGAGAAATGTGGTCATCCTGGAGTAAATCTGTTTGCCTCGTATCCCAGTTACCAACCTGTCTATTTTGTTGCATGCTTCTGTAGAGCTTTTCACTGGTGAAAAATGTCTTTTCAAATAGTTGGAGGTATGGCCCACTGCATACATTTTTGCCACTACTGATCACAAAGCTTCTGCAAAAGGCAGAAAGAGAAAAGCAAATCTCATTCTCGTAGCTCAGTGACAGCCAAAACACCACGATCCACCCTTCTGTCAAGCCTGTTGGTTGTTCATCTGATAAGCCTTGTATCTTTTCAGAATTAAGTCAGCATAACTAGAAGGCAGAGATTCTCTTCCTGGTGGTTGTTCAGTGAGATGCTAAAGTCATAAAATTAATTTATTTATTTATTGGCATTTGTTTACCAGGAAAGTCCACTTTTGTCAAGAAGAACCCATTTTCAATGGAGGCACTGGGAGAAAACCTCCACAAAAGCAGTTTGTATAATAGTACATAATGTTTAGAGTAGTTTGTATAAACATGAAGCATAGACCTGATAAGCAGTGTAACAACATGCATTATAAAACATAGACGATACAGGAAAATAATGTAAAACAGGTAATACAGAGAAATTAAAACCATGGTACATATAATAATTTGAGCAGTATTTAGTACAGTTACAGGCATGTTAGAAGTGAAGCTTAGAGAAATTACTGCGAGGGATGCTGTGAGCAAGAAATTGAGTTATGTTAGGTAGACGTAGAATAACTTTCTGTTGGTATACATATTAGTATTAGGGAGAGATTAGTAGGAGGAGTGTAGAGAAAAAAAGGTGATAAGATTTAAGAGGAGTCCGGTTTTAGAAAGATGGAAGTTAGAGCATCTGCAGTGCCAGAGAGTGGGGAGATGTTGCTTCAGAGATATTTTGAAGGAGATGTGTGGACTTGTGCAGCGTTTCCCCTTGGTCAGACTGGAGTTTCCAAGCAGTTATTTTTCTCTATGAATGTATGGAGTCACAGCTGCAGAGGTACATTCACAGGTAGTGTAAGATTCCAATAGAATCCAGCACTGGCATATACTTTCCTCGGTTACTCTTGCTGTCTATCATTGTTGCACTGCAGTTTTTCTAATGTGTGCTATAATTATGCCAGCCTGTTTTTTTGTTATTTTTTCAATGCCACCCAACAGTGTGAATATTGGCTCTAGATGACTGTCACTGTTGAAGTGACATCCCAACCCCATGTGTAAAAAAATGGGGGGAAAGGGTCTGTAGATGGAGAGACAAAACATGAAAATCATTGCAGCTTTATATGAATTAAAATTACGTTTTCTCCTATAAATTATTCAACAAGAGTGCATGTGATAACCATGCCTAATGCCTGTTTTGTTTATTACCTGACCGTAAACTTGAACCTTGTAGTATTCACATATGATTGTAGCAACCTGTATTGTACTAATGTCAGTTTGAATCTCACCACTGCTAACCAGTGTGCCACCTGGATGTGTGAGGAACAGGTATGTGCTATGTGGATCTGTTCTGTTGCCCCAGATAGGTCTGCTGGCCACCAGAGGGATAGTCTGTTGAGTCATCTCTTTGGTACCTAACCATTTAAAGTAAAAATGGAAAGTGCACACAAAGCTTACTCAGTAACTAATACACAAAATGCATCCTGGCCCCAAGAGCATAATGGGAATATCCACTGCACTTGCTGTTCTGAATATAGTCTTTCAGCATCCACATCCGCACTACACACTGACCACTTAGAGGCTGCTTCCCATGGCTGTTTTAACACCATTCTGTCTCTCCATGAAACATGGTGTCTTCCAGTGCTCTCTATCCTTGGTTGTCACGCAAACAATTTTTTACACATGCACTCACACACAAAGTTGCCAAAGACTTGTAAAATTCTTCAGTTCTGCACACCTTTCATCTTGGCACAGTTGTAAATAGAGCAGTCATTTGCCACTGATTCCCTGAAGAAATATATAAATTATAAAATGATATCTCACTGGTAGCATGCCCAAGCAGTACAGTTAAATAGAGGCAAATATCACAGCTTGCTAGCCTGCAGTGTTAAATAATAAATATCCTTTTTCTCAGCTAGTAATTAATATGTAAATAACTAATAAATACCAGCTCTAATATCATAAAAGTGAATAAATAAAAATTAAGCAGTAAATTTAATGGAATGCTGATGCACATTAAATATGGAGAGGGAAGTAATGTACAAGGAAAGAATTAATCAGTTGTGTAGACAGAATATTTAAAGAAGTGTAAGCTAGATGAATAACCTAGCTTCTTTAACTTACTGAAACTTCGACTATGCTGTACTTGGGGGTATAACTAAAATACTTAAGGCAGAATCACAAACAGCAAACTTCCATAGATATGGTTACCAGTCTTCCCAGCAAGACTGACTTTACACTGGACTGTATTCCAGATATTTCAGCCCCATCACTTCTGTTCTCACAGAGGACAGTCTTTTCCATCTTCAGACCAAACATGCAATATATCAGTTTCTCGTTTGAATAGTAATGACTGCTTCCTTTGATGCTCCTTGTAATTGCATTTTAATGGGTCTTTTTCTTATGAGCTCCAAACCCCTGTGTGACTTGACTACAAGTAGTTAAGGTCTTCCAGAGAAATTGCAGACAGCTACACTCTACATTTCAGTTTCCAACATTTCTTTTCCATTCATCTCCCTTTTTTAATTTACAGCGAAAGGGTATGAAGTTCTACACATTTTAGTGATGCAAGATGCATGCATAGTATAGAGTTCACGTGGCTTGCATATTGCTTTACAAATGTGTCAATTTTCTGAAATAGGAAAGAAAAAATGCATCATATTTTGAATCATTTCTTCTACCATAACACTACAGTGTTCTGCCATAAGAAAGTCAAGTAAATCTTCTGGAGGTCTGATACAAGTGTGCACTCTTGAGTACAGCAACTGATTTTCTTACCAGACAGACCATCTGGACTGGCATTAACTGTATCCCATTTATGCTGAATAGTTGTATTTTAGGACTGCAAGGCTAAACTCTGAGTAGCTTTCCATTCTGCCCACTTACCCTGTATAATCACTTTACAAAGCTGTGTTCTGTGACCATAGTGAATTTTTGCCATGCAGGTAAGGTTGCAGCTTTTGTATATCCTAAACTGTGCACACACACTCTTCAATGGCTGCAGGAACCTCCTCTTTGGGTTTAACTGTACATCTGAAGTACATAGAAGGGTGCTCTTCATGTGAGGAAACCTAGCTTAAGTGTACCCCCAATAGATGGAAATGTCTACCTGCATCATAAAGTCTTGACTATAATCAGAACTGGTTACCATGCGGGGGGGGGGGGGGGGTCCTCTTAACATTTCATTGAGTATTTGAAATGCCAACTCAGAGTCCAAACAACCTTACCTGGTTTGTTTTTCTAGTAAGGTCTGTAAGGGGAATAACTGTCATAGTGGGGAACAAGCTTCCCATAGTACAGTGCTGTCCCCACAAATGCCCTCACCTGCTTCTTGGTAATAGGAGTGGGCCATATTCAAATAGCTTTGACCTTGTTCAGTTTTGGCCTAATCTTTCCAGCACCTAGTCTGACCAAGATAAGGTGCTTCTGCTTTACCTACGTGGCACTTCTTGACCTTAATAATCAGCCATGCTGTAAGCTATGCCTTTGAGTCTCACTAGCACCTCCTTGCCACACTGAACATGTTCTGCCCACGACTGGATGCAGATAGCAATGTTATCTACTAAAGCAAGGGCACAGTCTTCTGCTCCTGTTAGGAAGCAATCTATTAGCCTCTAGAAAGTTACTAGGGTAGTCTTCATTCCAAAGTGCATTTTTTTACACTTGTATACCCCAAATGGGGTCTGGCTGCAGTTGACAAGGGTATATGCTAGTAATTCTTGGTCAAGTCATTAGTGGTTAAGTACTTAACCCCACCTAGTTGCTCTAAAGCTTAATTTCTTCTGAGCATCTGAGTATGACTATTCAGATATCTGTAGTCCACAAAGACTATGGTACTCCGATTTTTCTTTGGCAACAGTGCTGCTGGCGAGGCCTAGGGACTTTTAAACTTCCAGATTATTTCCATTTCCCTCAGATCCTTTGTCTGAGTTTGAATAACTTTCAGGTAACCTGTAAGTAGCTTGCTTGATGGGCCACTGTTGTCCTTTCTCCACATGATGCTCAACCAGATGAGCATAGTAGGGCTTATTGGTAGCCATATTCCCAAATGAGTATACTACTACTCATATTTCTTGAAATTGAGTAGGAGATAACTGTTTGGACAGGGCTTACCTCATCCACCAAGGTTTCAGACTGAGTCTCACTAGGGAGATCTACTAATAGATCTCTCTCTCTGGATGTTGTTCGTGTTTCACTGTTGCAGTCATTACATTTAGGTAATCTGCTGGCAGGTTAAACTCCGTCGGCCTGAATAACAAAGTCTTGGGTCCTGCGTAGGTTGCTGTCTCCTCTTCCATGACGCCAGGTCATCAGGGGTATAAAACATGCAGCCGACACCATTTTATCCAGTCTTTCTTGCCGCACAGTGCCCGAAGCAGAAGCAGTTCGCAAGTGCCAGTCGGCCGATTCCTGAAATTTTCGCATTCAAGTTTCAGAACCGAAGTCTTCAAACTAAAGCGAAGTACCCCTTTGGGGAAACTTTTTCTTGCTCCATACCGATTTTCATTTGTACTGTATTCCTTGCCTAGGCCCAGATCACAACGTGCCTTGCTGTCGGTTTTGTGCTAGATTTAACCAACACACTATTAAGAGTCTATATTTTTGCTTCTAAATATTTTGGTTCAAGATTTAATTATCGTGAAATGTTGTTGGTTAGCAATCAGACTACCAGAGTTCACAAAAAATGCAAAGAAAAAGAGACAGACCATCGAGGTCCAAAACTGACGAAGCTTTTCCTAAGCCAGTCGCCGGTTCGCCGGTGATTCGCAGGCCTCTACCAGACCCATTTGGAGTCCGGTATGCTGCAAGATTCTCAGAGTATTGAACCTGCGAATGTCTCTCCCTTGGTTGGGTCTGGAGCCGCTGAGCAGGCACCGGATTCTGAGGGTGTTTTCAGGCTTCAACATTTTTATATTAAACTGATGCCAGCTTCAAAAGCAAGGTCAAAAACAGCTTCTATGTCTAAAAAACCAACGCATGAGCTATGTGCTCAGGCCCCTATGCGTAAAAAACAGATGATCAAAGTGGCTGAGGATTTAATTACCTTGATCAGGGGTTCCCAACACCCCCCCCCCCCCGAGGCCTAAGCAAGGCACTGATTATGAATCTTCAGATCAGGTTTCCATTTCTTCTGATTCCTCTTCTGATCAGGAATATTCTATTCCACCCTGAGGATTCTGATGCAGAGGAATCCATCCCATCTGCATCTCCTCCTGAGGATTACTCTTTTGGAGAGACTTTGCATACTTTAAGGGAACATTTTCACTGGGAGAGTCAGGACTTCTCTGAATCAAAAAAGAGGCTTAGGGATTTCCTTCTTCCTCAGCATAGGCCTTTGGCAATACCTCCTGTATTAGACATTGTTGATGTATTTTTGGAGTCAAGCATGGCTCCTGATTCCCTGCCTCCGGCTTCTAGTAAGCCAGACAGATATTACAAGGTTCCTGACTCCCACAAATTTCTATTAAAAAATCCTGCTGCTGATCCTGAGACGGTTTCTCAGGGTCCCAAGGGTGTAAAGGCCTCTACAGCCAAAAATCCTATCCCCTCTGACAGATTCCAGGGCGCTGGATAGATGGGGAAAGAAGGTTTATACGTCTGCAACCTTTGCAATCAGGGCCTTAAACTGCCAGTTTCATATGCTTAAATATCAACAGCATGTTTTGGGCTTACTGAAACAGAAAATTATGTTGATTTCTGATTGTGTGGAAAATAGTTACAGGAATTATTGCTTTCAGAAGAACAGGTTGGAAAGCATACTGTACAATGTGGTTTTGATTCCTTGGAGGCCTCCTGTAGGGCCGTTGTTACTGGATCTGTGATTAGAAGGCATGCCTGGCTCAAGGAGCAAAATCTGCCTGATCATGTTAAAGCTAAATTTTTGGATGCCCCTTTGCAGCACGATACTCTGTTTGGTAATAAGGCAGAAGAGGTTTTAAAGAAAATGGAAGACAAAGCTAAATATATGCAAACTGTAAAATATTTCTTGCAAGTGCAGCCACCCAGGTTCAGTAGACACTGGCCTACTAAAAATTGGTCCTTTCCTGTGTCCAAGAGAGCCACTCAAGGCAAATCCAGGCACTCAAAAGGATCCAGATACAGGGTTCTTACAGGTCAAAGCAATGGGGTGCCTCCACCTCCAAAGCTGGAGGAAACAAAGCACAACCCTACAGTAAGCCGTCTCAATGACTTTCCTCTACCATCACCAAGCACTTACCTTTTGGCAGCCCCCTTGGGGGGTAAACTAGCACTTCATGCTCAAAACTGGCAGTTAATTACCCTGGACAAGTGGGTATTAAACATAGAATCCCAGGGGTACAGATTGCATTTCCATACTTTGCCAATTCCAAACGGATGGCCGGATCTGCCACAAAACCCTTGGGCAGAGGCCCAGAAACAAGTCATGTCCTTCATGCATATGGAGGCTATTCAACCGGTACCAGAAAAGGAAAAAGGACAAGGTTTTTATTCAAGACTTTTCCTGGTGCCCAGAAAAGACAATTCGTGGCATCCAATACTGGACTTATCGATTTTTGAACACGTTCCTGGACGTTCCAAAATTCAAAATGCTGACTTTACAACAGCTACTGCCTATGCTAGGCAGGAATGCTTGGTTAGTAACTCTAGACTTAAGAGGCCTACCTGCATATCCCAGAAAGGGAATCGTGCAGAACATACCTCCGCTTCTTTGCATTATCAATTCTCTGCACTGCCCTTTGTCTTATCTACTGCGCCCAGGGTCTTTACAAAGTGCCTGGCACCAGTAATTGCATTCTGCAGACAAAGAAGCATTCAAATTTATCCATATCTGAATGACTGTTTCATTCAAGTAGAGGACACGGACACTCTTCAACATCTGGCATTTGTAAAAAGGCTTCTAGCATGCCTAGGGTACACCATAAACGAAAAGAAATCACAACTGGTACCCTCTCAAATAATTACATTCCTGGGTGAAAGCTTGAATACAACTGCCCAGATGGCTTACCTTACGCCAGACAAAGGCAACTGACAACATACTTCAAACAAATGGTAACAAAAACCCAGTCATCTGCAAGACAAATTCTGCAGGCTTTGGGGTTCATGGCTTCCTGCATTCTACTAATTCCATATGCGAGACTGCATATGAGGAAACTTCAATGGTACCTAAAAAGTTTATGGAGGCAACAGTCACAGTCTGGAAACAATGATTCCTCTCATTCCCTGCCTACAACAGGAGTTTCTTTGGTGGGCAGATGCATGTCACCAAAACAAGGGACTGTCATTCACTTTACCCCCTGCCACCCAAACCCTAATTACAGATGCATCAGTCTATGCTTGGGGGGGCCCACCTGGCGGGGAGATGCATTCAGGGCAAATGGAGCCCAAACCAAATGCATCTGCATATCAACCAGAAAGAAATGGTAGCTGTTCAGAATGCTCTGACAGCCTTCAAGGACTTACTTCATCCAGGACAACTGCTGATGAAGACGGGACAACACCACAGTTATGTGGTACATATACAAGCAGGGGGGTACACATTCCTACCCCCTTTGCAGATTAGCCGGCCTTGTGGAACACAGCCTTGACTTACCAGATACATCTTCAAGCTCAAATTCCTGCCAGGAAAACGCAATACTCTGGCAGACGACCTAAGCAGAAATATTGTGGACCCGCACGAATGGAAACTGGATCCACAAATCTTCAACATGTTAACACAGAAATGGGGGAGCCCAGACATAGATCTATTTGCCTCTCCCCAAAATTATCAGTTGGACAAATTCTGCACAAGAACTCATCACAAAAAAAGCATGGAAAGTGGATGCCCTATCCTTCAGCTGGAAAAACCTATCAGTCTATGCCTTTCCCTCTCTGCCTCTACTCTCCAAGGACTTACTAAGTCAGACAGGAAAAAACAAAAATGTTCCTAGTTGCTCCGGATTGGCCTCGCCAGCACTGGTACCCACTTCTAAGGAATATGTCTCGACTTCCTCCATGGTCTTGCCTCAAATACCTCATCTACTTTCTCAGCAGGACAATCAAATTCTGCACACTCAGCTCCAAACTCTGAATCTTGCAGCATGACTGATTAATTGATTATTCAAACAACACCGCTCAGTAAATCTGTGATGGATGTCATTTTGGAAGCCAGAAGGCCTAGTACTAGAAAATCTTATGCTGATAAATGGAAGAGATTCTGTGCTAGGAACCAAGCACAAGGAACAGACAAAGCAAAGCCCAATATTCCTCAGATTTTACAATATTTGACTGAGATTCTTGACAAGGGCCTATCTTTTTCTTCAATAAAAATCCATGCCTCTGCCATCTCGGCTCATTACAACACCGAGCCTCCCCTCTTCTCATCCTCTGCTTAAACAGTATCTTAGAGGGGCCAAAAATTTAAGGCCTCCCAGAAGATCACCAACTCCTGCATGGGACCTCAATTTTGTGCTGGAAAAACTCACCCTGCCTCCTTTTGAACCAGCAGCTACTGCGGATATAAAGTTTCTATCTTGGAAAACAGCTTTTCTCTTGGCAGTCACTTAAGCAAGTAGGGTTTCAAAACTACAGGCTCTCATGGCAGTGGAGCCTTTTATTACATTTTACCCAGACAGGGTGTCCCTCAGAACCAATCCTTCTTTTATGCCTAAGGTGGTATCCAGTGTGGCTCTTAACCAGACCATTCACCTGCCAACATTTTATCCAAATCCGCAGAACAAGGTGGAGTGGATTCTGCATTCGTTGGAAGTTCACAGACAACTAAGATTACTTAAACAGGACCAAATCTCTAAGAAAATCTGAGCAACTACTGGCAGCATTTGCTGCAGGGTCAGAGGGGAAGACTGTATCAAAGCAGACTATTTCTAAGTGGATAAGCCACTGCATTCGTTTCTGCTACTTGCACCATGGTAAACCTGTGCCCAAGGGGATCAGATCGCATTCCACCAGGACTGCCTCTGTTTCTGCAGCTTTTCTCAGAGGGATTCCAACCAAAGACATTCTAGAAGCTGCTACTTTGAGTTCTGTTCATACCTTCACAAAACATTATTTGCCTCTCTTCTCCAAATCCACGGCAGGCTTTGCCACTGCTGTTCTGCAGGGCCTTATAGCCACTCCTAATGCTGTTTAGTTCCATCCTCCCATCCATAGCTTTGGGATTCTACCCAAATGTAATAACTGCAACAGTGAAACATGAAGAACCTAGTACAGTTGTGTACACTTATAAATGTAGATGTTAGAGTGTATTCACTGTTGCAGTCCGGGTTACCCACCCGCCATCCACCTTTCTATACCTTTTCTTTCCTTCACTATACACTAAAGCCTTTGTGGTGTATTTGCTTTTAGATGAAGGTAAAGTTTGTTGCTAAAAGTGCATTTTTATATATTTCTGTTTTTTTATATATATATATATATATATATATATATATATATTTTTTTTTTTTTGCTCCCCATTTGGGGGGTACCTGACATCTGTGGCAAGAGAAACTAAATAAAATGGCATTGGCTGCATGTTTTATACCCCTGACGGCCTGACGTCATGGAAGAGGAGACAGCAACCGACACAGGACCCAATACTTTGTTATTCAGGCCGACTTGAGGGCAACCTGCCAGCAGATTACCCAAATGTAATGACTGCAACAGTGTATACACTCGAACATCTACATTTATGGTAAGTGTACACAACCGTACTTTCCCTTGCATCTCACTGCAGATACTGATTACCATTGCCTGTCTGCCATGATACGATTATATCATGTAAACGTAGTAGAGTTTGAGCTGCTGGCAACTTTGCCATATAGTTAACATCACTCACCTTTTTCACAATGGTTAAAGGACTGTCCCATACTATGCTTAGTGGAACATGTCCATTTAGTTCATAGTTCAGTATTAGGCTAACTGCCCTTGTGGGCCATTTCAAGCCTAGCCAAGTATCCCTTGTGAGACTCAAACCCTGCACTTTGTGTTTGTAAGGCAAACACCTTAACCATGAGAACTTTGATACACATCCAATAACCATTTCAGATTATGAGCCAATAATCAATAAGATAAGAATGCAGGGCAATGAAGTAGAGGAGACGCTGCTTCCTCACCTACCTGTTAAAAAGAGATGAATTTAAGGAATGGGTGGGGAAATTATCTAGGAGCTATTAGTGAAGATATAAAGTACTGCAGAAGTTATAGCTAGTGAGTGGGATAAAATGGAAGTTGAGTTTAAAAATAAGGTAAGAATAAAAGAAAAAGAGATCTGGTTAAGACATAGTGAGAAATATTTAGAAGGGCTGACAAAGGTTAAAGTATTAGAAAATAAGGGGCATCTCACAAACAATAGGTGGCACAGTTGCAGAGTAATAGAGAAAATAGGGGAGTACATGGATAATATGCACGAGTTTAGAAACATAGCTAAGACAACAGGAAGTAGAAAGGGTTATTGCCAAACTTAGGGAGCCTGTGACAAGAAAAATAACCAGAGTTCCTGTAGAATTATTACAGATATTTGAGAAATTTTATGAAAAGTTGTGTAAAGAGAGGTGGGGAAATGAAGAAAAACGCAAACAAAAATATTTATGAAGACATAAATATGCCAAAGTTAGAGATAGATGAGGCTCAACAACAGTTAACATAGGAGGAGACGAGATAAAAATGATGTATAACCAATCTACAGGAAAATCTTCAGGAACAGATGGTATTCCAGTGGAAGTTAGGAGGGAAAAAGTGATAAAAATCTGCAATGTTTTGTTTAACAGTATTTTAAAAGGAGGGGAGGCACCAACATTCTGGAAAAAAGTTGACTGTAATACTTAAGATGGTGAAGATCCATCTGCTCCAGCTTTATATATGCTTATCTCAATTCTAAATCACGATTATAAAGTTTGTCTATAACAGCTAAAGGAATGGCAAAGGTGATGTCAGAATTGATTAGTGTGGTTTTGTGGAGAGGAGAAAAACATTTGACATTAACAGAACAATGATGATCCATAGAGAAGAAGAATATAAGAAGATACCATACCACTGTTATTGGTAGGTCTTGATGCACAGAAAGCATTCAACAAAGTTAGCTGGGATTTTATGAGTAGGGCAATGGAAACATTTGCATTTCCCGATACAATAATAAGGTTAATTAGAAGGATATGTGAGGGATTGGAGGCAAAAATCAAAGTGGGAAGGTTCCTCGCTGATAAGTTGTGTCTGAACAGAGGAACCCGGCAGGGGTGTCCTCTTTTCCCTTTTTTATTTGCATTTTATTTAGAACCACTAGCAAACAAAGTAAGGAACTCAGAAATGCAAGGATATAATTGGTATGGTATTCAAGAAATGTTGACATTATTTGCAGATGATACTGTTTTGTACCTGATGGAACCAGAAAAGGACATGTCAGTTTTGCGGAATATTCTGAGACAGTTCCAGGTTTTTTTGGGATATAAAATTAATGAAGATTAAAACAAAGGCTGTAAACTATAACCTATGTCCAGCAATACCCATATTTATGGGGACATGATAAGGTGAAGTATTTAGGATTATGGATTAAAAAGGATTTGATTATGGCAAATAAGGACGTGTAGGTAGAGACTAAACAAAAGGTCATGCAAGAACCGAGGAACTGGAAGCTCTTGGCTATGGAGAGCAAGATTCTAGTTTTAAAAATGTTTTTGATCCCTTTAGTTTTATACACAGGTCAGACATATTTTTATCAACCAGAGAAGAAGTTGTAACTAATAAAGAGTTTAAGGATTTTCCTTGAGAGGGAAAGAGGGCAAGAGTCAAGTCGGATAAGTTGATTCTCCCAACAGAACGAGGAGGTTAAGGATTTCATGACTTGAAGGGATATTTCAAAGCTGCATAGTTGAGGCTTTTATAAGTAACACATACAGAAAGCTACAATTCAAAGTGGAAGGAGATGATGATGAAGCAGGGGGGGGGGGTAATTAAAGAAATAAGGAAAAATTAGCTCCCAACAGTTATACAGAATATTATAGTCATAAAACAGCAGAAAGTGTACTAAGAACAAAGCCAACACGGGAATGGAGAAAGGAGATTTTGCTGATAGGGATGACTGCAATTAGGGGTACAGATAATAGACAAGAGGGAGCTGGAATTTACTGGAGGAAGCTGACAAAGAAACCAAGGTACTGGGAACAAATAGTTTAGAGAAAGAAAGGTAATAGAATGGGAAGAGCCCAAGAATACATTTGGATTGCAGGCTGGTGATTACCTTCCCTGTCAGAGATTGATATAAGAATGTAGACAAAGAGAAAGGCTAGGGGAATCTTAAATGAAAGACCTGCACTGGTTGAATTTTTAGTTTAATCTAGAACAGAGTCTGCTTTTCAAAAAGACATAATTAGTAGAGAGTATATAAAATATTGCACAATTAACTATAGGAATCAATTAGAGAAGGTCAGAAAAGATTGGGAATCGAGATTAGATCTGCAGTTCAGAAAGAAACAATAGGAGGACGTGTATGATTCTCACATATGCAACAAAGTCTAGAAGATTTAGAATGTTTTGCCTGAAAGTGTTTGCATAGGTATTTTTACACCCCAAGCAGAATTTTTCCTCAGGTAGACAACAAATGTTGGAGGTGTCATGGGGAAGGAGGTAGCTGAGAGCATGTTTTGGGAGTGCAGTGAGTTGGCAGACTTTAAAAATTCCCTGCAGTAAACTGTGTCAGAAGTACTGGGTAAACAAATGAGTGTAACCAAGGAAATTATTTTTTTGAGCTGGGATACAAGATCTAACTGGCCTAGAGACAGTAAAGCCTTGTTAAGTTTAATTCTGTTGGCTGCCAAAAATGAAATTACTAGAAAATCAAAATCTAAACCAACTGTACTTGAAATAGTGATTATTGTAACAGATGAAAGAACAGGGAGTGGGAACTTTAGAAAAAGGTAGGAGTAAATTACATTGAAAAAATGGAAATCGTGGGAACAGTACATGCAGAAAAATGTTTTAGAAGAGGAATGAGGTGTAAGAGAAGGCAGGAAATTAATAATTTATGTAATGTTTAGATTATGCATTGCATATGTATTCTATAATTGTAAATGTGAACTTTTTATTATGGTTTGATTACTTTTATATAAATGATAGATCTGATATTGTCCACTTCATTCCATTAATCAGTGGGAATATGGTTCCGATATTCTGAACCCACCGGCCGCCTTCTTTTAGCTTGAGACTTCTAAGTTGAGCTCCTCCTTCCTACCCACAATGCCCCGCTCCCCCACAGTACCTCAGATCTCGTTTGCCGCACTCACTTAAGAGTTCACATCAAGTTCCTTGGCTTGAGATTCTCTGAGTTTGATGAGTGTTTTTGATTACTGTTCCCTACCTGTCTCTTTCTGTTCCTCTCATTTTTCCTATCTAGTTTTTGCATTTCTGTCTTTTAGGCTGAAAAAAATATATAATCTTTTCTTCTCTTTATGGCCGATCAGAAGCCATTAGGTTTTAAGAAGTGCACTTCCTGTGGGCAGAAGATCCTCTTATCTGACACCCACTGGGATTGCATGTACTGTTGGGGGCTTCATCATTTGGTTGCATGGATTTGCAGATTTTTCCATCCCCAAGCTCTGGCAGACAGGAGGAGTAAACTCATTTTAAAAGGGTTACTTCCTCCTTCCGCCACCTCTTGGATATCTTCTACATCATGGGCGCAACCGTCTTCAAAAAGCTCAGAGAGTCCCGGGAGTCCAGGAAGACTGTCTCCCGCTTGGTCTTCTTCGGAACCACCCAGGAAGAAAATGAAGCCTTTGGAGCCAACTCACTCAGCCCCAAGCTCATTGACCTCTACCTCCCCAATCATCTGTTGCTTCTAGGCAGAGTCGTGCTCCCACGGCATCGGGTCCTACCCTGTTGGTGCCAGGGTCTTCCCTGCCTGTGCATACTAGGTCCCCATCCCATTCCCCACAGAGATCATGCAGACCCCCTTCCACTACTGTGCATACTAGGAGGTCTCCATCCCATTCCCCACAGAGATCCTCCAGACCCCCTTCCACTACTTTTGTCTTGATCTTCCCAAAGTTTGCCCTCTAAAGATGTTGGTATTCTCATGAGGCAATTTCACAAGACACAGTTCCAGATGGGGCTTGTGTTCAACCCATCTGCATCCAGATCCGTGAGTCTGTCCGTGTTCCAGTTGGTAGCTCCTTCTCTGATTCAATCCCTGGTTTCAGAGTTGTCTGTTCCGTTGGGTCCTGGTTCCGG
This sequence comes from Protopterus annectens, assembly GCF_019279795.1. Classification (NCBI taxonomy): domain Eukaryota; kingdom Metazoa; phylum Chordata; order Ceratodontiformes; family Protopteridae; genus Protopterus; species Protopterus annectens. The sequence continues at coordinate 1,742,294,494 of NC_056735.1, forward strand.
GGTGTTGGAGCCAATTAGAGATCTCTTCTTCACCTCCAATGTTCTCCTTGACTTGCTCGGCTCTAGCTGCTTCGGTTCTGAGTGTGTCTAAGAGCCATAGAGTCGAGGTCAGTTCCTGAGGGTTGACTTGACTCCAAAGCTGTCATAGCAGTCTTTTCCCCTTGGGGCCTCAGCTTTTGACAGCTCGGCTCCTACTCCTCCCCCCCCCTTCCCCAGAGCAAGAGGCCCGTTCTGTCCAGGAGGTGCTTGCTCTGGTGGTTTCAGCACCGCTGAGACAGCTCCAGTTGGTTTGGAGTCCTTCCAGTTCAGGGTTATGGACAGGATCCTCTCACTTCCTAGGAGATCCTTGGCACTTACCTCAACAAAACTTCCCATGCCTCCTACTGGAACTGTGCCCGGGACCTCTGAGCTGCCACACAGACATCCAGTCCCAAAAAGCCTCCACATCATCCCCTCAGTAGATCCTCAAGCTTCTTCTGGCATCTCCCCAGAGTTGTCCCCCTGAGGAGGTCCCTGAGAAGAGACTGTGTAAAAGGAGATATGTGGATTCCCCTACGGAATCCCTCACTACAGATACTGATTTTGAGGAAGACGAAGGGTCTCCCAAATCACCATCCGATGAGGTCTGATTGCCAAAAGGGTGGTTGATCTACCCAAAACCCTTCCCAGGAGGAATGGGTATTGTGGTAGGCTTTCAGGGCCTACTACGTGGATGTCCTGTCGGTTGGCCGGCTCATCTAGCTGGTGTCGTCGAGGATGTGGAAGGAGCCAAATACAGTGGAACCAATTCCCAAACGTGACAAAAAAATTTTGAGTGCTCCGGCTAACAAAGCTTTGTGGAATAAAGGAATCCCCATAGATGCCATGATTGTGGCAGCAGCCAGCAGGAAGGAGTTACTCACAAAAGCTCTTCTGTCCACTCCCTGAATAGAGAATCCCAGGGGTTGGACAGATTTGGCAAAACAGTCTACACCTCCTGTACCTTTGTGCTTTAGGCATTTTACTACTTGTCACATTTTACCCAGCTACAAAGGGACTTAGTCAAGGAACTTTCTAGCTCGGTCCCAGGGTCCATGCCGACTGAGAAATGGGAATCTTTTTCCTCTAGGCTGGCCACCCTGCATTCCTTAGCCAATTCGTCCATGAGGCTTATCTTTCATGCTGCAGAGGGTACCTCATGGGCGGATGGTTCCAGCATCGACATGCAGTGCCATGCCTGGATGAGGCTTTGCGATTTTAAGGAGCCTTTCAAATAGTCCTTTATTAATGCCCCCTTTGATGTCTCCACCTGGTTTGGGCTCATGGTACATGACACTTTAACTCAGAATGAGAAAGATGGTAAGACCCTGTCTGCCATTAGGATCCTGTTTCTACTCCACAATGGACCTTCTCTGGGAACCAGCGTGGAAGTAAGAAGTGGTTGTTTTGGAAATCACAAGGTCCTCTCAAGGGCACTCAAGGAGACCCCCCCCCCCCCAACAGAGAGGAATATGGTCAGTATAGGAGACGCCGCCCACGCAGCCCAGTGGGTCTGCAGAATCAAGGATAGCAGGAACCTGCCCTAGACAAGCCTTTCCAGTGATCCTGAACTCTTACCCGACTGTTCTCCTCTGGAAGCAGTCAGGGGACATTTCTTCTTGCACCCAGAAGCCTGGGAGGCCATCACAAATGACAAATGGGTGCTAAGGATCATATCCAGAGGATATTTCATTCCCTTTTCCTATGTTCCCAAACAAAAATTGTGCCTCCCCAATGTTCCACCTAGTCAGAGGGAGGAAGTGGCCCAGGAAATAAGAATATTACTACCAAAAAGTCATCCAAGAGGTCCCCCCAATCAAGTCGGATCAGGCGTTTACGCCAGATTCTTTTTAGTACCCAAAAAAAACAGGGGACCTGTGATCTATCTTGGATCTGAACACTCTGAACAAGTTGATGAAGCACACAAAGTTCAGAATGGTCACGATTCAATCCATCTTACCTCTCCTAAAGATGGGCAATTGGATTTGCTCTATAGAACTCTAGGATGCGTACTACCATACCAAAATGGACAGGCACTCCAGGCCTTTTCTGCATTTCAGGCTCGGAGTCGGTCACTACCAGTTCCAAGAGCTTCCATTTGGTCTCAACCAGGGTGTTCATCAAATGTCTGGCAGTAGTTGCAGATGTCCTTCAAGAATGCAACTGCAGTCATAACATGTGGGTTGTCCTGCCTCAGGCAGCCCTCGGTCGGCCGGATTCCAAAGTCTGGGTCCGACGTCGGCTGATGTCGCTTTTCTCTCTGACGTCAGAGCGGCTGGAGTATATAAGCATCAGCCGACGCCATTTTCTTCAGTCTTTCTTGCCGCGCCGTGCCCGAAGCAGAAGCAGTTCACAAGTGCCGGTCGGTCAGCTCCTGTATTCTACGATACCGAAGTCATCAAAAAAGCTAAGTACCCCGTTGGGGACCTTTTCTTGCCTCAGCCGATGTCAGAAATTACTGAAAAAGTTAACAATTGTCTTTTTTGTGGTAAACAAATACCTCATAAGGATTTCCACTCTTACTGCCTCCCTTGCCTGGGCCCAGACCACGACGTCTCGGCCTGTGTAGCCTGTGCTCGCTTCAACAAGCGCACTCTCAGGTGCCGGGCGGAGTTCGCTGAAGACTTTTTCGGCGATAAATTTGCTTATACCATGCCGTCGGATCTTCCGACATCGCAAACTCCCAAAAAACAAAAAGACCGGGACCGACATCCTCGGCCCGCGTCTACTACCGACTCCACGCCAAAACCTAGCGCGAGTGCTCCGGATCCCTCTGAGACGGTCTATCCACCGCTCCGAACCGAAGACACCGCATTACCGACTACTCCGATTCCAGACATTACTCCGCCGGTTATAGATTTTCCTCCGGATACCGAAACCGAGGAAATGCCCGAGACCATTGCTGTAGACAAGGTCACTCCTGCACGTGGAGCTGCCAGGCCTCCTATGGCCATGTCTATTAAGGCCTACACTAGGGCTAAGGCAGCCAGCAAAACAAAGCATATTACTTCTAGATCCTCACCTCAGCCGACTCCAGAGACACAAATTATGTCCATGGCTGCTGATTTAATTTCCATGATTAGAGGTTCGCAGACCCATCCAGAGAGAGCATCCCAGCCTCCTCCTGATAAAAGGCCCCGGGTTGAACCCTCTGACCCTACTCCTTCAGATGAAGACTCTGAGGGCTCTGTCCACTCTGATAGCCAGGAAGAGCTCTTCCAGACCAATGAGGACTCAGATGCAGAAGATTCCATACCTTCGGCCTCCCCTCCGGAGGATATTTCCTTTGGGGAAGTTCTGCACACCATGAGGGAACATTTCAAGTGGCAGGGCCAGGAATATTCTGATTCCAGGAAACGCCTTAGGACCTTCCTTAAGAAGCCTCAGCACAGGCCCTTAGCTATTCCTCCTGTACTTGATGTTCTGGATGATTTGTATTCTGATTCTAGTGCTAACCCTGATACTCTCCCTCCTGCACCAGCCAAGCCAGACAGGTATTACAGGGTCCCAGAAACTCATTCCCATTTATTCAGGGCCCATACTGTTGATTTGGAAACTATTTCACAGGGGCCTAAAGGAGTTTCAGCCTCCACCTCAAAATCCTTTGCCCTCCAACAGGGAAGCAAGGTCATTAGAGAGATGGGGTAAAAAGGTTTACACTTCCACTACCTTATCTATGAGAGCTTTAAATTGCCTTTTTCATATGTTCCAATATCAGGATTATCTCTTAGAAGATTTGCAAGAAACACTAGCTTCTCCTGATCCTTTAGACAGGAAGACTTTGCAGGAAGCTGTACATAACACTCAGCAAGTAAGCAATCACTTCCTGCAGTGTGGATATGATACACTGGAAGCTTCATGTAGGGCAGCTATGACAGGGGCAGTGATGCGAAGACATGCTTGGTTAACAGATCAACCTCTACCAGATCATGTAAAAGCAAAACTTCTGGATGCACCTTTGGAAAAGAACAAGCTTTTTGGTGCAAATGCTAAGGATGTGCTAAAGACCATCGAAGAAAAATCAAAATCAGTCCAGGTTCAACCCCCCAGATTCAGTAGGAATTGGCCTTCAAAAAACTGGTCCTTTCCTAATCCAGAAAAGTTTCAAAGGGGTAAGAACAGACGTGGCCGAGAAAGAGGCCAATACAGAGGCCCTTACAGGGGACGTCAATGGCAGCCAGGAAACCAAAGAGGTGACGCAGGGGTTTCTCCTGCCCAGCAACCACAATCTCAATGACTTTCCTCTACTACCGCCTACCAGGGAACAACTAGAAGCTCCCTTGGGCGGGAAATTATCTCTGTTTGCAGAAAACTGGCACAGACTGACAAAGGACAAATGGATTTTGGACATTATAGACCGAGGGTACAGGTTTCATTTTCACACCTTACCAAGAAATCAAGGCATGCCAAATCTACCACAACATCAAAGGGCAGAGGCTATCAAGCAAATCTCAACACAAATGAAAGCAATAGAAAGAGTTCCACAACAAGAATAAGAACAGGGATTTTACTCGACTGTTCCTTGTTCCAAGAAAAGAAACTCAATGGAGACCAATACTGGACTTGTCCGCATTAAACACCTTTCTCATAGTACCAAAGTTCAAAATGCTGATTCTACAGCAACTCCTTCCCATGCTGGGCAAGGAGTCATGGCTGATTACTCTGGACCTCAAGGAGGCATACCTGCATGTCCCTATCAGACACAGTTGCAGAAGATACCTCAGATTTCTTGCAGGGCCAGAGCATTATCAATTCTCAGCATTGCCATTTGGCTTATCTACTGCGCCAAGAGTGTTTACAAAATGCCTGGCTTCAGTAATTGCTCATTGCAGGCTCCAGGGTATACAAATTTACCCGTACCTGGACGACTGCCTCATACAAGCGGACGACCAATTGATGTTGACAAAAAAATCTGGAATATGTCATACGATTACTTCAAGCTCTGGGATACACAGTCAACTTCCAAAAGTCAAGACTGCAGCCATCCCAGCAAATAATCTTCTTAGGAGCCAAACTAGACACAGCCTCTCAAATGGCTTACCTGACAGAAGACAAGCAAGAGAAGTTAAATCAGTACTTCAAAGGTTTAGCAAAACTCACCCAGATGACTGCAAGGAGATTCCTACAGGCCCTGGGTTACATGGCATCCTGCATTCTACTGGTTCCATTAGCAAAACTACACATGAGAAAGCTTCAGTGGTACCTAAAAAGCGTTTGGTCTCAGCACAGCAACAACTTGGAGACAATCATTCCACTCATTCCATGCTTACAAAAAGAATTCCTATGGTGGGCTTCGGTGAGCCAGGAAAACACAGGTTTGTCATTCAAAAAACCACAGATAACACAGACCATGACTACAGACGCCTCAGACCTCGGATGGGGGGAGCACATGGAAGGCAGATGTATACAAGGACAATGGTCTCCAAAGGAAACACATCTGCATATAAATCAAAAGGAAATGCTGGCAGTGATGCATGCTATCGAGGCTTTTCAAAACCAACTCCAGCAAGGTCATTTAATGATACGGACTGACAACACCACTGTGATGTGGTACATAAACAAGCAGGGGGACACTCACTCTTATCCCCTTTGCAGACTGTCAATGCAGCTTTGGGAAAAATCACTGAGTCTAAACATCCAGTTGCAATCACAGTTTGTTCCAGGAAAAGACAATGTGTTGGCGGACAGCCTAAGCAGGAATTTCACAGATCCACACGAGTGGAGGTTGCATCCGAAGGCTTTCAGACAACTCACTTCGACATGGGGCAAGCCAGAAGTGGACCTATTTGCCTCTCACCTCAATCATCTACTACCAAAATTTTGCACAAGGACATACCATCCAAAGGCTTGGAAAATAGATGCTCTTTCATTCAACTGGAACTCCCTAGCAATCTATGCATTCCCACCTCTGCCACTGATAACCTCAGTATTACTAAAGATCAAAGCAGAGAAGCCCAAGGGAATCATAATAGCTCCGGATTGGCCAAGACAACACTGGTACCCACTACTACGGAGCATATGTCACACCAGGAGGTGGGCCCTCCCTCAGTGGCCTCTACTTTTGACTCAGCACAATTTCGAAACACTGCATCCAAACCTTCAGACTCTGCAGCTAACAGCCTGGGAGATCCCATAAATAAATTCAACTTACCTCTCTCCAAGGAAGTTCAGCGGATACTAACAGAGGCTCGAAGACCGTCCACCAGAAAGGTCTACTTAGCAAAGTGGAAAAGATTCAGCAATTGGAATACCAGCAAAGGGCATGATGCATCATTACTGAACATCCCACTTATCTTGGAATATTTGGCAGATATGTTACAGAGTGGCCTCTCTTATTCGTCAATAAAAATACATGCATCTGCTATTTCAGCTAGATACAACACTGATCCTCCTGATGTTCTTCATCTCACATTGCTGCAGTCATAACTTATGGGTAGTCCGCTGTCCTCGGTCGGCCCGAATACCAAAGTATTAGGCTGACGTCGGTCATGGGCGCTCAGATCTGACATCAGAGCGTCAGGGTATTAAAGCGCATGACCGACGTCATTTCCTCAGTCTTTTTTGCCACATGGTCCGAAGCAGAAGCAGCGTTTGCAAGTGCCGTTCGTTCGGCGTTCTGAAATTTTTGTATTCTGAGTTTCAGACCGATACCAAGTTGGGCTAAATACCCTGTTGGGGAATATTTTTGTTTTTTCTTGCCTCAGTTACTTCCGGATGTCAGAAAAAGTGAATAATTGTATTTCTTGTGGGAAACAGATACCGCATAGGGATTACCACTCTCTTTGTATTCTTTGTTTGGGACCTGAGCACGACGTAGTAGGGTGTCGCTTTTGTGCTAGGTTTAATAAGCGCACCATTAAACGTAGGTTAGATTGTGCTAGGCTCGTCTTCGGTAAACGGTGTAATTACAATATGCCGTCGGATCCTCCGACGCCGGCTACCGCGAAGAAGTGCAAAGATAAATTTTTAAAGTCCAAACAGGATGACTCGTCCGTTCCGGACGCCGGTTCTTTAGACCCCACTGTGGATTCGGTTGATCCGGACGCAGTTTCTTCTGAGTCTCAGGGGGAGACGGATGTTCTTCATCTCACATTGCTGCAGTCCTTACTTATGGGTAGTCCGCTGTCCTCGGTCGGCCCGAATACCAAAGTATTAGGCTGACGTCGGTCATGGGCGCCTAGATCTGACATCAGAGCGTCAGGGTATAAAGGCGCATGACCAACGTCATATCCTCAGTCTTTTTTGCCGCATGGTCCGATGCAGAAGCAGCGTTGCAAGTGCCGTTCGGCGTTCTGAAATTTTTCGTTTTCGGAGTTTCAGACCGATACCAAGTTGGGCTAAGTACCCCGTTGGTGAATATTTTTGTTTTTTCTTGCCTCAGTTACTTACGGATGTCAGAAAAAGTGAATAATTGTATTTCTTGTGGGAAACAGATACCGCATAGGGATTACCACTCGCTTTGTATTCCTTGTTTGGGACCGGAGCACGTAGTCGGGTGTCGGTTTTGTGCTAGGTTTAATAAGCGCACTATAAAACGGAGGTTAGATTGCGCTAGGTTAGTCTTTGGCAAGAGGTGTAATTATAATATGCCGTCGGAAGTTCCGACGCCTGCTTCTACTAAGAAGCGCAAAGACAAATCTTTAAAGCCTAGGCAGGATGATTCGTCCGTTTCGGACGCCGGACCTTTAGAGGCTACAGCTGAACAGGTGGATCCGGCTGAAGTTTCTGTTGAGTCCCAGGGGGAAACTTTGATTTTACAGGATGTGGCCTCTCAGGAGGCAGGTCAGGCTGAAGGGGCCTCTCAGGTTACTATTCTCCCTTCTATGCCTAAGGTGGTTAGGCCTTCTGCTACTGTTTCTAAGGCTCCTTCTAAGGGCAGGTCTGTCTTGCCTTCCTCTGGTGTCAGTTCTGGTTCTTCAAGGTCTGTGCCTAAAAAGCACATGCTTAAAATGGCAGAGGATTTGATTACTTTAATTAGAGGTTCTATGCCCCCTCCTGATAAGAGGCCCAGGATGGAGCCAGAGTTGGAAAGTTTGGAGCAGGCCTCAGATGATTCAGAGTCTTCTGCTGAAGACATTCAAGATTCCCCTCCTTATTCTGATTCTGATGCAGAGGATTCCACTCCTGCTTCTCCTCCAGAGGATTTTTCATTTTCAGAAACTCTGCATTCCATGAGGGAGCATTTTAAGTGGGAGGGACAGTATTACTCTGATTCACGGAAGAGACTTAGGGAGTTCATGTTTTTACCACAGCATAGACCCTTAGCTATACCTCCGGTTTTGGATGTTGTTTCAGATGTTTTCTCGGAAGCTTCCCTTAATCCAGATTCTGTGCCTCCTGCCCCAGTTAAACCGGACAGGTATTACAGGGTGCCTGAGGCTCATAAATATCTGTATAAGAGTCCTAGGGCGGACCCAGAAACTATTAGTCAGGGGCCTAAGGGTGTTAGAGCCTCTATTGTTAAGAATCCGGTTCCTCTGGATGAGGAAGCTAGAGCTTTGGATAGATGGGGTAAGAAGGTGTATACCTCTTCTACTTTAGCAATGAGAGCTTTGAACTGCCAGTTTCATGTGTTGAAGTATCAGAATTTCCTCCTTTCTCAGCTAAGATCTAAAGTGGATGCTTTGGCAGAGGGCATAGAGTGTAAAGAATTGCAGGATTTAGTGCATGTTTCTGAACAGGTGGGTAAGCACTCTTTGCAATGTGGTTTTGATGCTTTACAGGCTTCTTCTAGGGTGGCTGCCACTGGTTCAGTTATTCGTAGGCACACCTGGCTTAAGGATCAGAATTTGTCTGAGCATGTTAAGTCTAGAATTCTGGATGCCCTTTACAGTCTGAAGTTTTGTTTGGTCCTCCTGTGGAGTCAGTCTTAAAGAAAATGGAAGACAAGGCTAAGTCTATGCAGACTGTTAAAGATTTTTGCAGGTACAACCTCCAAAGTTTAGTAGAAATTGGCCTACTAAGGGGTGGACGTACCCTTCTTCTGATTCTCAGTCTAGGGGTAGATCTAGGCGTGGTAGGGGCAGAGCTCAGAGTACCTTCAGGCCGAGACAATGGAGTTCGCCTGCTCAATCTGCTGGTGAGGGCAGGGGCCAGTCCTTTCGTAAACTGGCCCAATGACCTGCATTTTCAGCTGCCAGATTCTTCTTGCCTGGCAGCTCCTTTGGGAGGAAAGTTGGCTCTTTTCAAGCAAAATTGGCATTTAGTCACCCAGGACAAATGGGTATTGGACATTATAAACCGAGGTTACAAGTTCTATTTCCATACCATGCCTCCTTTCAAAGGCATGCCAGACGTCCCTCCTCGGCAAAGGATAGAGGCTCACAGACAAATTTCTTTACTTCTTCAAATAGGAGCTATACAGTCAGTTCCTCTGTCAGTAATGGGCCTAGGATTTTATTCTCGCCTGTTTCTAGTTCCGAAGAAAGGGAACACGTGGAGACCAATTTTGGATTTATCTATCCTCAACACTTACCTGGACATTCCAAAGTTCAAGATGCTGACTTTACAACAACTTTTACCTCTGTTGGGAAAAGATCACTGGATGGTTACTCTGGATCTCAAAGAGGCTTACCTTCATGTTCCTATCAGGCCCAGTTGCAGGAGGTACCTGCGTTTTCGGGCTGGAAATTTACATTATCAGTTCTCTGCATTGCCCTTTGGCTTATCTACTGCCCAGAGTGTTCACAAAGGTTCTGGCTCCAGTGATAGCATTTTTCAGACTAAGAGGAATACAGATTTATCCTTATTTGGACGACTGCCTGATTATTGCACAAGAAAAGGACGAACTTCTTCATCATCTACAGTATGTGATGGCAGTGTTAAGATGCCTAGGGTATTCTGTGAACGAAACAAAGTCCAGTCTAGTACCCTCTCAGGACATGTGCTTTCTGGGTGTGAGACTGAATACAGCTTCCCAGATGGCCTTTTGACCCCGGACAAACAAAGAAGCCTATCTCTTTATTTCCATCAAATGTCTCTACGGTCCAGGCTGACTGCAAGGACAGTCCTTCAAGCCTTGGGGTTCATGGCATCTTGTATTCTGGTGCTTCCCAATGCCAAATCGCATATGAGGAAGCTTCAATGGTATCTCAAAAATGTATGGACACAGCACTGCCAAGATCTAGACACTGTCATTCAGATAATACCTTGCATTCAGAAGGAGTTTTTGTGGTGGGCTCAGGAATGTCACCTAAACAAGGGACTCTCTGTGACCCGGCCAGAGGCGAGTCAGATTCTAATGACAGATGCCTCGGACAAGGCTTGGGGAGCACACCTCAATGGAAAATGGGTGCAAAACACGTGGCCTGTCAAACTCCAACATTTGCATATCAACTTGAAGGAAATGTTAGCTGTCCAGTTTGCATTGATGGCTTTCAAAGATTTACTTCACCCAGGGCAGGTGTTGATTCAAACAGACAACACTACTGTCATGTGGTACATCAACAAGCAGGGGAACCCATTCTTACCCTCTTTGCAGGCAAGCGATGATTCTGTGGGAAACTGCTCTCAATCTACACCTCAATCTTCAGGCAAGGTTTCTACCAGGAGCACAGAACTCCTTAGCAGACGTATTGAGCAGACAAATAGTGGATCCTCACGAGTGGAAATTGGATCCTCATGTATTTCAACAGTTGACAGTGTTATGGGGAACTCCAGACATAGATCTGTTCGCTTCTCCACTAAATTACCAGTTGCCAAAGTTTTGCACAAAAATGTTTCATCACACAGCTTGGAAGGTGGACGCTCTATCATTCAGTTGGAACAAGCTGCATGTATATGCCTTTCCACCTCTGCCTCTTCTTCCCAAGGTACTTTTGAAGGCCAGACAAGACAAGCCAAACATGATTTTGATAGCACCGGATTGGCCTCGACGACACTGGTACCCACTACTGAGGAGTTTAGTACGAGAACCTCCATGGCCTCTGCCTTTGATTCCGCACCTTTTGTCTCAAGAGGACAGTCACTTCCTCAATGTCAAGATTCAGTCTCTGCATCTAACAGCCTGGCATATTCTGTTTTAGACTCTGGAGGGTCTCAGCTTCCACAACAAGTTTTGAATGTTATTTTGGAGGCCAGGAGGCCTAGTACCAGGAAGGTTTACGCTGATAAATGGAGGAGATTTTTTATTTGGAGCAAAGGAAAGGACTTTTGATGTCTCCAAACCTGATTTAAGTGTTGCTCTTCAATATCTTACTGAGTTATTGGACAAGGGTTTGTCTTTCTCCTCAATAAAGGTCCATGCTGCAGCCATTTCTGCTCACTATGATTGTGACCCTCCTTTATTCTCTCATCCTTGGTTTAAGCAATTTCTTAGAGGGGCAAAGAATATAAGACCCGCACGTAGAGCTCCTACTCCTGCTTGGGATCTCAATTTTGTGTTGGAAAAACTTACTCTACAACCTTTTGAGCCTGCAGCTACTGCCGAGTTAAAGTATTTGTCATGGAAAACTGCTTTTTTGTTGGCCATTACCTCTGCAAGAAGGGTTTCTGAATTACAGGCCCTCATGGCAGTGGAGCCTTTCCTGATTTTTCATAAGGATAGGGTATCTTTGCGTACTAACCCTTCCTTTATGCCTAAAGTGGTTTCTAGTGTGGCCTTAAATCAAACTATTCATTTGCCTACTTTTTATGCAAACCCCCAAAATAAAGGGAGAAAATTTTGCATACTTTGGATATTCACAGGCAGTTGCGTTATTATTTGAGCAGAACCAAGGAGTTCAGACAGTCTCAGCAATTGTTTGTTTCTTTTGCTTTGGGTTCACAGGGTAAACCTGTTTCAAAACAAACTATTTCTAAATGGATTGGGTTTTGTATTTCTTTCTGTTATTCCCATCATGGTAAGGAGATTCCTGCTGGAATCAGGCCTCATTCCACTAGGGCTACTGCTACTTCTACGGCCTTTCTAAGGGGTAGCTACAAAAGACATTTTGGAGGCAGCTACTTGGAGTTCAGTGCATACCTTTTCTAAACATTACCACCTTCCTCTTTATTCTAAGTCTAGGGCTGGATTTGCCACTGCTATTTTACAGGGCATTTTAGCGCCCCTAATGCTTTATGATTTTTCCATCCTCCCTTTCCCGTGCTTTGGGATTCTACCCATAAGTAAGGACTGCAGCAATGTGAGATGAAGAACATAGTACAGTTTTGTACCTACCATAAATGTAGATGTTCAAGATCCACATTGCTGCAGTCCAATACCCTCCTCCTTCCCCACTGTAGTTTGACTTGGTGCTATGCTTTAGGTGATGGTTGTTGTTGGGCATGTTTTTGGGAGGTATTCTGTTTTTGGCTGTGGCCTTTCTGGTTTGGCCTTCTGACATCTGGGGCAAGAAAAGACTGAGGATATGACGTTGGTCATGCGCCTTTATACCCTGACGCTCTGATGTCAGATCTAGGCGCCCATGACCGACGTCAGCCTAATACTTTGGTATTCGGGCCGACCGAGGACAGCGGACTACCCATAAGTAAGGACTGCAGCAATGTGGATCTTCGAACACCTACATTTATGGTAGGTACAAAACTGTACTTTTTGCAAGATGTGGTTTCCCAGGAGTCAGGTCAGGCTGAGGGGGCCTCTCAGGTTACTATTCTCCCTTCTTTGCCTAAGGTAGTTAGGCCTTCTCCTTCTGTCTCTAAGGTGCCTTCCAAAGGCAGGCCTGGTTTGCCTTCCACAGGTGTCAGTCCTAGTTCTGCAGGTTCTGTGCCTAAAAAGCACATGCTTAAAATGGCAGAAGATTTGATTACTTTAATCAGGGGTTCTATGCCCCCTCCGGATAAGAGGCCTAGGGTGGAGCCAGAAATGGAAAGTTTGGAGCAGGCTTCAGATTACTCAGTCTTCGGCTGAAGACATTCAGGATTTTCCTCCTTATTCTGATTCAGACGCAGAGGATTCCACTCCTTCTGCTTCTCCTCCAGAGGATTTTTCTTTTTCAGAAACCCTGCATTCCATGAGGGAGCATTTTAAATGGGAAGGTCAGGATTTCTCAGATTCCAGGAAGAGGCTTAGGGAATTTTTGTTTTTACCACAGCATAGGCCCTTGGCTATACCTCCTGTTTTGGATGTTGTTCAAGAAGTTTTTTCTGAAGCTTCCCTTAATCCAGATTCTTTGCCTCCTGCACCAGTGAAGCCGGATAGGTATTACAGAGTGCCCGAGGCTCATAAATATCTGTATAAGAGCCCTAGGGCCGACCCAGAAACCATTAGCCAGGGACCTAAGGGTGTCAGGGCTTCTGTTGTAAAGAATCCAGTTCCTTTGGATAAGGATGCTAGAGCTTTGGAAAGGTGGGGTAAGAAAGTATATACCTCTTCCACTTTAGCAATGAGGGCTTTGAATTGCCAGTTTCATATGTTGAAATATCAGAATTTTCTTCTTACTCAGTTAAAATCTAAAATTGATGCTTTGGCAGAGGGCATAGAGTGTAAGGAATTACAGGATTTGGTACATGCCTCTGATCAGGTGGGTAAGCATGCTTTGCAGTGTGGTTTTGATGCTTTACAGGCTTCTTCCAGGGTGGCTGCCACTGGTTCAGTTCTTCGCAGGCATGCCTGGCTTAAGGATCAGAATTTGTCAGAGCATGTTAAAGCTAGGATTTTGGATGCTCCTTTGCAGTCTGAAGTTTTGTTTGGTTCTCCTGTGGAGTCTGTCTTGAAAAAAATGGAAGACAAGGCTAAGTCTATGCAGACTGTTAAAGATTTTTTGCAGGTGCAGCCCCCTAAGTTCAGCAGGAACTGGCCTGCTAAGGGTTGGACTTGCCCTTCTTCTGATTCGCAGTCTAGGGGTAGATCTAGACGGGGTAGGGGCAGAGCTCAGAGTTCTTTCAGGCCCAGACCGTGGAGTTCACCAGCACAATCTACAGGTGAAGGCAGGGGCCAGTCCTTTCGTAAACAGGCCCAATGACCTGCATTTTCAGCTGCCAGATCCTTCCTGCCTGGCAGCTCCTTTGGGAGGAAAGTTGGCTCTCTTCAAGCAAAATTGGCTTCTAGTCACCCAAGACAAATGGGTGTTGGACATTATAGACAGAGGCTACAAGTTTTATTTCCACACATTGCCTCCTTTCAAGGGCATGCCAGACGTTCCTCCTCAGCAAAGGGCAGAGGCTCACAAACAGATTTCTTTATTTCTTCAAATGGGGGCTATACAGCAGGTCCCTCTGTCAGAAGTGGGCCTCGGATTTTACTCTCGCCTATTTCTTGTACCAAAGAAAGGAAACACTTGGAGGCCAATCTTGGATCTATCTGTCCTCAACACATATCTGGACATTCCAAAATTCAAAATGTTGACGTTGCAACAACTTCTGCCTCTGTTGGGCAAAGATCACTGGATGGTAACTCTGGATCTCAAAGAGGCTTATCTTCATGTTCCTATCAGACTCGGTTGCAGGAGATTCCTGCGTTTTCGGGCTGGGACTTTACATTATCAGTTCTCTGCATTGCCCTTTGGCTTATCTACTATGCCCAGAGTATTCACAAAAGTTCTGGCTCCAGTAATAGCCTTCTTCAGGTTAAGAGGAATACAAATTTATCCTTATTTGGACGACTGCCTGATTCTGGCTCAAGACAAGCTCGAGCTTCTTCACCATCTACAGTATGTTATGACAGTGTTAAGGTGCCTAGGGTATTCTGTGAACGAAACAAAGTCCAGTCTAGTACCCTCTCAGGAAATGTGCTTTCTGGGTGTGAGACTGAATACAGCTTCCCAGATGGCCTTTTTGACCCCGGACAAGCAAAAGAATCTTACACTTTACTTCCATCAATTGTCTCTACTGTCCAGGCTGACGGCAAGGACAGTCCTTCAAGCCTTGGGGTTCATGGCATCTTGTATTCTGGTGCTTCCCAATGCCAAATTGCATATGAGGAAGCTACAATGGTATCTCAAAAATGTATGGACACAACACTGCCAAGATTTGGACACTGTCATTCAGATAATACCTTGCATTCAAAAGGAATTTTTGTGGTGGGCTCAGGAATGTCACCTAAACAAGGGACTCTCTGTGACCCGACCAGAGGCAAGTCAGATTTTAACGACGGATGCCTCGGACAAGGCCTGGGAGCACACCTCAATGGAAAATGGGTTCAAGACACGTGGCCTGTCAGACTTCAACATTTACATATCAACTTGAAGGAAATGTTAGCAGTCCAGTTTGCATTGATGGCTTTCAAGGATTTACTTCTCCCAGGGCAGGTGTTGATTCAAACAGACAACACAACTGTCATGTGGTACATCAACAAGCAAGCGGGCACCCATTCGTACCCTCTTTGCAGGCAAGCTATGATTTTGTGGGAGACTGCTCTCAGTTTGCAACTCACTCTTCAAGCAAGGTTTCTGCCAGGAGCACAGAACTCCTTAGCAGATGTTTTGAGCAGACGGATAGTGGATCCCCACG
Source organism: Protopterus annectens (assembly GCF_019279795.1). Classification (NCBI taxonomy): domain Eukaryota; kingdom Metazoa; phylum Chordata; order Ceratodontiformes; family Protopteridae; genus Protopterus; species Protopterus annectens. Next base: position 1,742,309,899 of record NC_056735.1, read on the forward strand.
AGTGGAAATTGGATCCTCATGTATTTCGACAGCTGACAATGATATGGGGGACTCCAGACATAGATCTGTTTGCTTCTCCACTAAATTTCCAGGTGCCAAAGTTTTGCACAAAGATGTTTCATCCCACAGCTTGGAAAGTGGATGCTCTATCATTCAGTTGGAGCAATCTTCACGTCTATGCCTTTCCGCCTCTGCCTCTTCTTCCAAAGGTTCTCTTGAAGGTCAGACAGGACAAGCCCTCCATGATTCTAATAGCTCCAGATTGGCCTCGACAGCACTGGTACCCTCTGCTAAGGAGTTTAGTACGGGATCCTCCTTACCCTTTGGCTTTGATTCCGCACCTTTTGACTCAGGAGGGCAATCATTTCTTCAATGTCAGGATTCAGTCCCTGCATCTAACAGCCTGACATATTCTGTTCTAGACCCTGGAGGGTCAGCTTCCTCAACAAGTTTTGAATGTTATTTTGGAGGCCAGGAGGCCTAGTACAAGGAAAGTTTATGCTGATAAATGGAGGAGATTTTTATTTGGACCAAAGCAAAGAGCTTTGATGTTTCCAGGCCTGATTTGAGTGTTTCTCTTCAATATCTTACAGAATTATTGGACAAGGGTTTGTCTTTCTCCTCTAAAAAAGTTCATGCTGCAGCCATTTCTGCTCACTATGACTGTGATCCACCATTATTCTCTCATGCTTGGTTAAAGCATTTCCTTAGAGGGCCAAGAACATAAGACCCCCGAGAGCTCCTACTCCTGCTTGGGATCTCAATTTTGTGTTGGAAAAACTTACTTTACCTCCTTTTGAACCTGCAGCTTCAGCTGAGCTAAAGTTTTGTCTTGGAAGACTGCTTTTTTGTTGGCCATTACGTCTGCTAGAAGGGTTTCTGAATTACAGGCTCTAATGGCAGTTGAACCCTTCCTAATTTTTCATAAGGACAGGGTATCTCTGCGTACTAACCCTACTTTTATGCCTAAAGTGGTTTCAAATGTGGCCTTGAACCAATCTATTCATTTGCCTACTTTTTATGCAGATCCCCAAAATAAAGGGGAGAAAATCTTGCACACTTTGGATATTCACAGACAGCTGCGTTATTATTTGAGCAAGACTAAAGGGTTCAGACAGTCTCAGCAGTTGTTTGTTTCTTTTGCTTTGGGTTCTCAGGGGAAACCTGTTTCAAAACAAACTATTTCTAAGTGGATTGGCTTTTGTATTGCTTTTTGTTATTCTCATCATGGTAAGGAGATTCCAGCTGGAATCAGGCCTCACTCCACTAGGGCTACTGCCACTTCTACTGCTTTTTTAAGGGGGGTAGCTACTAAAGATATTTTGGAAGCAGCTACTTGGAGTTCAGTGCACACTTTTTCTAAACATTACCATCTTCCGCTTTATTCCAAATCTAGGGCTGGGTTTGCCACTGCAATCTTGCAGGGCATTTTGGCAGCCCCCAATGCTTTATGATTTTGCCAGCCACCCTTTTCCTCTGCTTTGGGATTCTACCCATAAGTTATGACTGCAGCAATGTAAGATGAAGAACATAGTACAGTTTTGTACCTACCATAAATGTAGATGTTCGAAGATCAACATTGCTGCAGTCCAATTTACCCTCCCTCCTTCCCCTCTGTAGTTTGGAGTGGTGGTGTGATTTGGGTTGTAGCTGTTTTTTGTACATGGTTTTAGGGAGTTATTCCATTTTTGGCTGTGGCCTTTATTTTTAGGGCCTTCTGACATCTGGGGCAAGAAAAGACTGAGGAAATGACGTCGGTCATGCGCTTTAATACCCTGACGCTCTGATGTCAGATCTGAGCGCTCATGACCGACGTCAGCCTAATACTTTGGTATTCGGGCCGACCGAGGACAGCGGACTACCCATAAGTTATGACTGCAACAATGTGGATCTTCGAACATCTACATTTATGGTAGGTACAAAACTGTACTTTTTTTCTCACCCCTTACTAAGACAATTCCTCAGGGGAATCAAGAACATTAAACCACCAAGAAAGGCCACAGTGCCAGCCTGGGACCTCAATTTTGTCTTAGAAAAACTGACTCTACCTCCTTTTGAGCCAGCAGCTTCAATTGACTTGCAATTTCTCTCATGGAAAACAGCCTTCCTGTTGGCAATTACCTCAGCAAGAAGGGTTTCGGAACTACAGGCCCTAATGGCAATACCACCCTTTATTATTTTCCACAGAGACAGGGTTTCATTAAGGACCAACCCTACCTTTATGCCAAAGGTGGTATCTAGGGTTTCTCTAAATCAAGCCATTCATCTGCCTGCCTTCTTCCCCAATCCTGAGAATAAGGGGGAAAGGCTTTTGCATACCTTGGACATTCATAGACAACTTCGATACTACCTGGACAGAACCAAGGCCAGTAGGAAGTCTGAACAGCTTTTGTAGCTTACCCTGCAGTCCAAGGAAAAGCAATTTCAAAACAGACTATTTCTAAATGGATTGGACATTGCATCAGATTCTGTTATTCCTTTCATGGAAAGACTGTTCCAGCCTATGTCAGACCACATTCCACCAGAGCTACAGCCACCTCTACAGCATTTTTAAGAGGGGTGCCTACAAAGGACATTCTAGAAGCTGCTACATGGAGCTCCGTGCATACATTCTCAAAACACTACAATCTCCCCCTATATTCCAGATCCAGAGCAGGCTTTGCTTCGGCAGTCCTGCAGGGTTTGATTGCAACACCATCACTTTCCTAGAGCATACCTCCTCCCCCAGCTAAGCTATGGTATTCTACCCACATGTTATGACTGCAGTTGCATTCTTGAGGGACATAGTACAGTTTTGTACCTACCATAAATGTAGATGTCCGAGAGACATGCAACTGCAGTCGGGTTTTCCCTCCCTCCATACCCCTCTATGCTTAGGGTCCACTCCTATCCCCCTCACTCTTAGCTGGGGATATCTGTTATGGTGTATTTGTTTTATTGCTTATGTATTTGTTTGGAATCCTGTTTTTGTCTTCCAATTTGATTACAGCCTTCCTTGGAGGGCACCTGGCATCTGGGGCAAGAAACACTGAAGAAAATGGCGTCGGCTGATGCTTATATACTCCAGCCGCTCTGACGTCGGAGAGAAAAGCGACATCAGCCGACGTCGGACCCAGACTTTGGAATCCGGCCGACCGAGGGCTGCCTGAGGCAGGACAACCCACATGTTATGACTGCAGTTGCATGTCTCTCGGACATCTACATTTATGGTAGGTACAAAACTGTACTTTCATCTCCGACTACAAGGTTATCAGATATTTCCATATTTGGACAACTGGCTCCTGACCGTCCCAACCAGGAATCTACTCCTTCTGGTCAGGAATTATTTCTTCAACTTAGCTGCAACCCTAGAGATAACTATCAACTTGCAGAAGGCACAGTTGGATCCAGTACAAACCATAGACTTCATAGGGGCCCATCTAGACACAAGGATGTCCTGTTTACCTTACACCACCCTTGATATAGCTAGGGACCAGACAGACCACTTACCTGCTACTCTTGACTTGGCCAAATATAAATTAGTGCCTTGCTGACAACATACTCAAGTGAACTGACTAATTAGAGGCAGGTACCATAGCATGTCATCTTACTGTGTTAAACAATACTCTTTTTCAGATAGTAACAGTTCATAAAAAATAATAAATATTATCCATAAGATCTTACAAATAAGTAAATAAAACTTTACTTAACCAATAAAGAAGACAGGACAGTGCTGATATATGCTAAATGTGCAGAGGTAAATAATGCATAAGGAAAGAAAAATCATTTGTACTTAGAATATTTAAAGAAAAAATGTTCCATACATATATGTATGTATGTATATATATATATATATATATATATATATATATATATATATATATATATATATATATTTCAGCTTATTTCTGTTCTCACACAAGTCTTTTCTCATTTTCAGACCACCAAATGCAATGCATCAGCTTTTATTTGAATACTAGCAACTGCTTTCTTTCAAGAGTCTTAAAATTGTTTTGGTATGGCTCTTTTTCTCCAACACTTGACTTAATTACAAGCAGTTATGGCCTTACTGAGAAACTGCAGAACATTTCACTTTTCATTTCAGTTACAAGTTTCATGCATTTCTTTACTTTGTTTTCATTTACATAGAAAGGCCACAGGGTTTCTCATATTGCAGTGTTCAAGGGCATTAAATAATAGCTTTACAAATGTACCAACTCTCAGAGCCACGTGTGAGCAGTCCTGTTCTATCCCCAGCAGTTGTTCTTTACAGTCTGTTTGCCAAATAGTTCTTCAAGAAACAATTTTACAACAGCAGTAGTCTTCATTGTTCCTCCCCCCTCCAAGATGGCATAGGTTTTCTTTAAACTTTGAAACCGTAAACTTTTGATGGTACTGACAGAGGTTACAGAGTGAATGAGAGCAAGAAAAACAAGACATTCTTCCTTACCCCATGAAGAAGTAGACCTCTTGCATGGGGTTGATTGTATTCCCTGATTTCAGACCATGAGGAAACTTCCTGTCAGACCTGTAGTTGCCCTCTAAAGTGTATAACATTTGCTGAATCTGTAAACACTGCACACAATTATTTGAATAGGTTATAAGAGAACCCTGCCCCCTCCCCCCAAAAAATAACATAAATGGACATGATGCGTTTGCCATAGCTGGACTGCCCATCAGGACTGTCTGTCTTCTGTTTCATGGCATCATGAATATTTACTGATACACTGACACTCAACTCAAGCTCCTGAAAGTGTAAAGGTAGAGCCCCACTTGCTACATGGAATCAAGAGTCAGCAGCTGTTTGTTTCTGCTGTCTCTGTTTCTGTCCTGTAGCATGGTGCAAGAAGATCATAACCTCTAGCCAGTTTTTTTTTTTTTGACAAAGAGTTGAGGTTACTGGACAGTTATGGGATTTTCATGTAGTATAGAAGAAAGAGCTCAGTTAGATAGCCCATCTATAGTAACATATCAAATTTATGCACTGCAAGGATGCATGCAAAAATGGAAGACTTGCCAGCAGAGATAGGCAGAATTTGTTAGTTGATAAAAAGGTATTTGTGTTTTGAAATGTTTTTAATGTAGTGACGGCATCCTTCATGCCAGCCATGTCTATGACTGTCCTGAGAAGGCACACCTGATTTAGTACAGACAGTTGTCCTGAAAATGTCAAAGCTTAGTTGCTGGATGCAGAAATCGCTTGCTACTTCATTTTTGCCAGCCAGATGAGTGCATCATTACTGGTCTAAAACAAGAAGAGAATTGAATACACCTTATTTAAGCAAATTTGTTATGCCTCACTTCACATTTTCCAAAGAAGTACTGCACCATTAACAGAAAGAGGATTTAAAACAATCACATGCCTATCCAGTAATTTCATATCAGAGAAACAGTGAGCAGAATATTGTTTCCATTGATGCTCATCGTGCATACAGCTGCAGTCATAACAGATGGGTTTTCCTGCCATCAGGCGGGTCCTCGGTCAGCCAAATTCCAGAGTCTTGGTCCGGCGTCGGTTGTCGTCGCTTTTTCCCTGACGTCAGTGCGACAGGGGTATAAAAGAACCAGCCGACTCAATTTTCTTCAGTCTTTCTTGCCGCACGGTGCCTGAAGCAGAAGCAGTTCGCAAGTGCCGGTCGGCCAGCTCCTGAGATTACGCATTTGTACAACTGAAGTCTTTTTGAAAGCTAAGTACCCCGTTGGGGAAACTTTTCTTGCCTCAGACCGATGTCAGACAAAGTTAATAATTGTATTTCATGTGGGAAGCAAATACTGCCTAAGGATTTCCATTCCCTCTGCATTCCTGGCTTAGGCCCAGACCATGACATCTCGGCCTCAAGTTTTTGTGCCTCTTTCAATAAACGCACCATTAAGCGTCGGGCGGAGTTCGCCCAACACCTTTTTGGCAAAAAATTTAATTACATAATGTTGGATATTCCGACTCCAGTTTTGACTAAGAAGCGCAAAGATAAGGACCGACACATGAGGTCCACGGCCTCTACAGACACCACGCCAAAGCCCACTACAAGTGGTCCGGTTCTCAGCGAGGCGTCTACGCAGCCCCTGACTACTGACGACACTTCTTTGGTGGTGTCTTCTGTACCCGAGGTCGCAGGCTCTTCGGCCCACACCATGACTATTGATACTGAAGCCACCCTTGGCAGTGAAACTCAGACCTTAGAAAAATCTGCCTCCTCTCATGGTGTATTCAGGCCTTCCTCTTCTTTCTCCATCAAGGCTTTCACTAAGTCTAAGACAGCCATGCATTCCAAAAAACAAACCTCACAGGCGCTTCTCAAGGCCCCATACCTAAAAAGCAGATGCTCAAAATGGCTGAGGACTTAATTACACTTATCAGGGGTTCTCAACCTCCCCCGAAAAAAAACTCCCAGAGTGGAGGAAGATTCCCCCTCCTCAGACCAGGCTTCCATTATTTCTGAACATTCTGATGACCAGGAACACTCGTACTCTCCCTATGAAGATTCTGATGCAGAGGAGTCCATTCATTCTGTCTCCCCCCTGAGGATTACTCTTTTGGGGAAACCTTGCATACCTTGAGGGAACACTTCAGTTGGGAAGGCCAAGAGTACACAGACTCCAAGCAAAGGCTTAGAGATTTTCTCCTGCTCCCGTAGCACAGGCCACTGGCTATACCTCCTGTTTTAGATATCCTTGATGATGTATATTCAGAGTCCTGCCTCATCCCAGACTCTTTACCTCCAGCCCCAGTCAAGCCTGACAGGTATTACCGAGTTTCTGACTCACACCAATTCCTATACAAAAGCCATACGGCTGACCCAGAAACTATCTCTCAGGGTCCCAAGGGAATTAAGGCCTCCACTGCTAAAAATCCATTACCTTCAGAGAGGGATTCCAGAGCTTTAGAAAGGTGGGGGGAAAAAGTATACATCTCGGCCACCTTGTCCATGAGGGCATTAAACTGCCAGTTCCATATGTTAAAGTACCAACAGTTTCTGCTGTCACAGTTGAGAAGCAAAATGTCACAGCCTGAACAACCAGATTTGAAGGAGTTGCAGGATTTGATACATAGTGCAGAACAAGTAGGTAAACATACCTTGCAATGTGGTTTTGATGCTTTAGAGGCCTCATGTAGAGCTGCTGTTACAGGATCAGTCATACGTAGACACGCTTGGCTCAAAGAGCAAACCTTACCAGATCATGTCAAAGCTAAATTACTGGATGCACCTCTGCAAAAAGATGTATTGTTTGGTGTTAAAGCTGAGGAAGTATTAAAGAAAATGGAGGAAAAGCAAAATCAATGCAAACAGTGAAAGATTTCTTACAGGTACAGCCTCCACGTTTCAGTAGAAATTGGCCTTCAAAGAATTGGTCCTTTCCAGCCACGGACAGACCCAAAAGAGGTAGATACAGGTGCCCGAGGGGTAGAGGGCAATCTCAAGGATCGTTTAGAGGCAGACAATGGCAAGCACCTTCCCAAAGAGGTGGTGAGGAAAGTTCACGGCAATTCAGAAAGCAGAACCAATTACTTTCCCCTTTGCATGCCAAGTAAGGCTCAAATGGCAGCACCTTTAGGCGGAAAACTGGCATTATTTTAAAAAAAATGGCATATTGTCACAAAAGACAAATGGATCCTGGACATTATAGACAGAGGCTACAGATTCCACTTTCACACCCTTCCAAAAATGAGAGGCATGCCAAACCTGCCACACAATCAAAGGGCAGAGGCACAAAAACAAATTTCAGATCTCATGGACATGAAAGCTATTCAAGAGGTACCTACACAAGAACAGGGTCAAGGTTTTTATTCCAGACTATTCCTGGTACCAAGGAAGGGCAAAGATTGGAGACCTATTTTGGACCTATCCATCCTAAACACATTTTTACTCGTGCCAAAATTCAAGATGCTCACACTACAGTAGCTTCTTCCCATGCTGGGCAAGGAGTCTTGGCTGGTAACATTGGACCTCAAGGAGGCATACCTGCATGTCCCAATCAGACAAGATTGCAGAAGATACCTCAGATTTCTTGCAGGTTTATCACATTATCAATTCTCTGCATTGCCCTTTGGCTTATCTACTGCGCCCAGAGTGTTCACGAAATACCTGGCATCAGTAATTGCCTACTGCAGACTGCAAGGGATACAAATACACCCATATTTGGACGACTGCCTGATCCAAGCGGACAGCAAACACATACTTCTGAAACATCTGGCTTTTGTAATAAGGTTGTCAAATTCCCTGGGATATACAGTCAACAAAAAGAAATCAAGGCTAATACCCTCTCAAGCAATAATTTTCCTGGGTGCCAACTTGGATACAAACACCCAGTTGGCCTACCTCACACCAGAGAAACAAGGGCAACTAACGCAATACTTCAGAAAACTGGCAACTTTCACCCGGCTGACTGCAAGGAAAATCCTGCAGGCTCTGGGGTTCATGGCATCTTGCATACTACTAATCCCATGTGCAAAGCTGCATATGAGGAAACTCCAATGGTACCTGAAAAACCTATGGTCTCAGCACAGCCACAGCTTGGAAACAATAATACCACTAATTCCATGTCTTCAAAAGGAATTTCTATGGTGGGCTCAAGCATGCCAAAGAAACACAGGTCTCCCATTCTGCAAGCCTCAAGCGAGTCAAATAATCACAACAGACGCCTCTGATTACGCCTGGGGGGCGCACATGACAGATCGGTGCATTCAGGGCAGATGGTCCCAAAAGGAAAAGCACCTACACATCAATCAAAAGGAAGTGCTAGCAGTAATAAATGCTATTATAGCTTTCAAAGACCTGCTGCATCCAGGCCAGCTATTGATACGGACAGACAACACCACAGTAATGTGGTACATAAACAAACAGGGAGGAACTCATTCATACCCCCTATGCAGGCTAGCCATGTCTCTTTGGAACATGGCTCTAGAATTGCAAATCGAACTTCAAGCACAGTTCTTGCCAGGCAAGGAAAACACGCTGGCAGACAACCTAAGCAGAACCATGACAGATCCACATGAATGGAAGTTACACCCTCAAGTTTTTTCACAGATAACTCAAGCATGGGGAAGGCCAGAGATAGATCTCTTTGCCTCCCACAGAAATCACCAACTGGCAAAGTTCTGTTCAAGGACCTTTCATCCACAGGCCTGGAAAGTGGACGCACTCTTTCAATTGGACAACAATGACAGTTTATGCCTTTCCGCCTCTTCCTCTGCTGCCCAAAGTTCTATTAAAAACCAGAGCAGACAGACCAAAGATGATTTTCATCGCTCCAGACTGGCCAAGACAACACTGGTACCCACTCCTGAGGAGCTTGACTCATTCCCCACCATGGATCCTGCCTCTAATGCCTCTTCTACTGACTCAGCACAACTTCAAAACTCTTCACAGTCAGCTGAAATCACTCATTCTAGCAGCATGGAACATTCCTTAAAATTACAACATACCCTACTCTCCAGTGAGGTGCAGGATGTCATTTTGGAGGCCAGAAGACCCTCCACTAGAAAGGCCTACTCCGCCAAATGGAAACGGTTTTGTGCTTGGAATGAGAAAAAGGGCCAGAACCCTGGCATACTGAATTTACCTCAAATATTGCAGTACCTAGCTGAAATACTAAGCAGTGGACTCATTCTCTTCCATCAAAATCCATGCCTCAGCCATTTCTGCAGAATACAACACTGACCATCCTTTATTCTCGCACCCCCTCTTAAGACAATTCCTCAGAGGGGCTAAGAATATAAAACCCCCAAGGAAACAACCAGTGCCTACTTGGGATCTCAATTTCATTCTAGAGAAACTGACTTTGGCTCCTTTTGAGCCAGCTGCCTCAACAGAACTACAGTATTTATCCTGGAAAACAGCCTTTCTACTGGCTATCACCTCAGCTCGCAGGGTATCAGAACTACAAGCCCTCATGGCTGTGCAGCCTGTCATCATTTTCCATCAGGACAGAGTTTCCTTCTGAACCAATCCTTCCTTTATGCCAAAAGTAGTATCCAGGGTAGCCTTGAATCAAGCTATCCACTTACCTACCTTTTACCCCAATCCTCAAAACAAAGGGGAGAGACCACTACATTCATTGGACATTCACAGACAACTACGTTATTATTTGGACAGAACAAAGCCTTTCAGAAAATCAGAACACCTCTTTGTGTCCTATGCGGCAGGGGCTCAAGGCAAGCCTATTTCCAGACAGACAGTTTCTAAATGAATAGCCCACTGCATACGCTTTTGTTGCCTGCAGGTACAGTTTTGCCATGAAGAGAGCATCAGGTCTCACTCTAAAAGGGCCACAGCTACCACTGCAGCTTTCCTCAGGGGGATTCCTACCAAAGATATTTTGGAAGCTGCCACTTGGAGTTCTGTGCATACTTTCTCCAAGCGCTATCACCTGCCTTTATACTCAAAATCTAGAGCAGGTTTTGCCACTGCAGTTTTGCAGGGCATCCTGGCTCCTCCTAGTTCCACCTAGTGCCTACCACCCCCTTTTTAGCTATGGTATTCTACCCATCTGTTATGACTGCAGCTGTATGCACGATGAGCATAGTACAGTTTTGTACCTACCATAAATGTAGATGTTCGAGTGCTAATACAGCTGCAGTCCAGGTTTCCCTCCCTCCTTCCCCTCTGGGACAAGCATAATGACTAACACCTCCTCATACAACCTGATTGGGGTATGCTTTTATGGTGTATTTGTTTACAGCTACTGTTTTTGAATTATACTGCATTGCATTATTTCATGAATTTATGTATTGCCTTCCTTCTGAGGGCACCTGACATCTGGAGCAAGAAAAACTGAGGAAAATGGCGTCTGCTGGTTCTTTTATACCCCTGTCCACTGACATCAGGGAAGAAGCGACGACAACCGACACCAGACCAAGACTTTGGAATTCGGCCGACTGAGGACCCGCCTGATGGCAGGAAAACCCATCTGTTATGACTGCAGCTGTATTAGCACTCGAACATCTACATTTATGGTAGGTACAAAACTGTACTTTCACAGTTTCAGGAGTGGATGAAAGATAAACAGCAAAGATCCTCCATATGACTACACCCTGAATCCCTTCTGTGCACCCAGCTCCATATCCTTGCAACAGAGACTCCAGTCTTACCTTTCTGCATGCCAGGCAATAATTTCAGAAATGGATGCAACAGAAAATATCTCATGTTTTTACAACAGAATTCTGACATCAAACATTTACATTTCTACACCCCTCCCTAAAAGTTCTCATGGGCTTTGTAACTGGTGAATCAGCTTCTGGACAAACCTACATTTATTAGTACCCTTTCCCCACTTAAAAGGGACAAGATTTCTTTTCTGGGCTATTTTTTGTTACCCAAATGGACAGCACTATTTAAGATTAGTGTGAGACTTGACAGGCCTGATCATGTTCATTCATGCAATTAAATTCAGAATTGTAATACTGAAAATATTATAAAATACACTTTGCGTGGCATCAATGGACATGAATGTACCTGCTGTGCAGTGCTTACCCTATCAGTCTTCCAAGGATGTGTGGCTCCTCCACTGTATGACTCGTGCTATGATTGACTATTTTTTTTTGTTTGTTTTTTTACTGTTTCCATGTATCCTGAATACTACTGCAGCTGTAATCCCTATGATGAACTGAGTACAACTGTGAAATACATTGTAGTAGGTGTTCCAAGTGCTGAGATCAGTGCTGCAGTAGAGATTCCCTTCTTAAAAAGGGGACTGGGACAGAAATATCAGGGGAATTATGTGAATGGAAGCTCCTGTTTGGCCTTTTTTTCTCTTTTGCTTTACCAGGAGCCTCCACATCAGAAGCTTACTGGTTGCCAAAAGTAGTTAATATTTGTCCCATGTATGTACACATACTGCATCTGCACTTGATAGCTTGTCTTGGATCTTATTAAAAAGAGATGGAGACTGTATAGGCTGCTGTTCTTATTCCACACCAGTGATGGTGAACCTATGACACGTGTGTGAAAGGTGACACACCACAATGTTTTGGGTGAGACAACAGCATTCACCAACACCCAAGTTACCAAAGAAACTGAATGAACAGAAGTACAAGAAATAAGAGATCTTGCACTTATTTATTAAAACTCAGCAAAAAAAAGTCCTTAATTGATGTCAATTAAATCAAATGCAATGTATTCCATTTTTTTCAGTTCAATTCAAAATTACTATTAAAAGTAGGGTAATTTTTTGGTTCAGTGTTTTAAGCCCAATTATCAGTGCACATATTGTTTTCTGTATTGTAAGTCACCGATTTTTCTTTTACTTTTTAATACTTAGCAGCACACATGACTGGAATGTATTTTGTTAAATAAATAAATATGTAAAGAATTGTTTCTCTTATTGGAGGGGGGGACATGCCAGCAGAGTCAAGATGGGCATTTTCTGAATTTTTCACACACCAAGGCCAAAAGGTTCTACTGTTCTACACAGTGTAAGACTGATGTTTCCATCATGGGGAGTCGGCCTATTTGGGGAACTTCCTGAACTCTTGAGTTTTGCGAGTACTGCTATTTGCTTGCAGCTGTGTCCCATATGTCATGAATACTAGTGCAAAATCGATGGTAGTATTCAAATACCTGTTAATGTAAGTCACGTGCATACTTTCTTTGTTGCTCTTGTTGATTTTCATCATTGTCTTTGGTTTCTTCTCAATCTTCAGAGAAGTGTTGGGAAGTTGCTTGTAGGTACCACATTGTCACTAGGTAAGAGTTGCAGACGTAAGGAGGAAGTGAGGGAAGGAGCTTGCAATGGACTGATGTCCCTGCTGAAACTGCTTCCTGTCTTGCTCCCACTACTGCCACAGCAATCTCCAGAAATCAGAATGGAGATAGAACATGGGAATGGATAGAAGAAAGCAAAGCTGGAATGACTGGTGTTTTTGTCTAAAATTTTCTGCCATAAAAATGCAGTTATATTCTCAGCTAACTAATATCAGTCCTTTACAAAGCAAAGTGAAGTTTGCTTGCATGTGCAATTAATTCTATTTTTGTGTTTATTACAGCTCCTTGCACTTCTGGGGGATTCATCTACTGAGGTGCTTCATTGCCCACGTTTCAGGAGTTCTTTAGATGAGAATATTGTGATGAACACTGCTAAAACACTGCTGAGTCAGCCAATGGACTAAGTGCATACATTGTATATACTGCTACTTTTTGGAAATCATTTTTGTTATAAATTTGATAATCTCATGTATAATACCTTTCCTGAATACAAAATCAGTACAATAGATTTTGCAGCTGTGTCCTTGTCATCTGTTGCCCTACTTTTTGCTTTGTGACCTTCATTTAAATTTACTCTTTATTAAAACCAAATTACTACTGAATCAATGCTTTTCTCAAATAATTTGTAATGCATGAACTGTGATCAGTCATGCATAAGCAGGCTCCTTATATGTACACATGACTGAAAGTTACATTTGTACCTCATCATTTCTTTTGTGACACTTAAGTGCATTACTTCATATTTTACCTGCAGCTGTTAATTTTCTGCCTACTGAACACAGTGTTCGTCATTTAAGATCCTCTATTTTTTTTTTTTTGTAGTGCTGAACATTCATTATTTTCTGCTGAATGGAATTTACATATTTTGCTGCCATATTTTTTCTCTGTTATTGAGCAATCTTCATGTAAGGCACTATGTCCTTTTTGTTCCTGCTGCTTCGGTCTTGCATGTTAGTGATGTTAGCCCATTTTGCATTCAAGAAGATGTAGAAAATGTGCTACTTAAAACTAGCAGAACTAAAAGGTCAATAATACTGAAATTTATTAGTGTTAGTTCTGCTTCCGAAATTTAGTTCGAAATCATAAGTTTACATTATTATATACAGAAAACCAAGAACAAGTGAAAAGCACCAATAAAGCAAAGCAAATCCACAACCTGGAAGCTGGCTCCAAAAGCCCAAAATGAAAAGTAGATGAAATGCTGATGTTCCTTCTTCCGCAAGGCAGAAAATGAAAGGCTGCAACTTAGATAAAACTTTCTTGCTTTAATAACAAACAAAAATCTCCTCAAGCGCTTTCGCTCAGCCTGGTGCTGAGCTTTTTCAAGATACAAAAAAATCAAGCTGGTTGTTCTTTATATACAAAGTCAAAACTTAACCAATGATTCAATTAGTAAAAAAAGGTCTAATTAACCCTTTCAATTACTTGCTGGTACAAAACCTGCTTGCAGGCAAGCCATTGCTAAGCATAACTCACTGCAATGTGCAACAAAGCATATGCATAAACCTAATCAATTATTGGTGTACACAGATTGCCATTAAAGTATATATATAACCAGTGTTAAAAATATGCAATGTTAAATCTATACAATATTAAAACAATATTCAAAAACCAATACTATACACATACTAGTGTGTTAAAATTGTTTAAATGTGCTGTTAATTCAGCAAAAATTTTTATTATTATTTCTATATATGCAAACCCTAAAAACACTGGAAAACCGAAAGTTCATAATTTAGCCTTCCTTAACCTCAGGACGCTGCTAATGCTACAAGCGTTATTGAGCCCTGGTCGCCTTCCTGCATCTAATCTTAGCTGCCATAGTAACTCTTTGTATTCCAAAAGAGACCCCCAGTCCCCCCACCCCAAGATTTTTGTTTGTTATTAAAGCAAGAAAGTTTTATCTAAGTTGCAGCCTTTCATTTTCTGCCTTGCGGAAGAAGGAACATCAGCATTTCATCTACTTTTCATTTTGGGCTTTTGGAGCCAGCTTCCAGGTTGTGGATCTGCTTTGCTTTATTATTACATTATTATATCTTTACATGTGATTTTCAGAATTACCATGTTTTGCTTCTCCATCGTGATACAGGATTGAGTAAATCTTCAGCTTTTGAACTAATGAATGTGGTAAAAAGACAGCCAAGTAAAATTCATGATAAAAACACATTCTTCAGGAGTGAAACCTTAAATATTCTGGAGTCATGGTTATTTATTTTCCTAGACAGATAGTCCGGGTGGGCTGATGTGTAGAACTATTAGAGCAAAGAATAATTAAACCACAACACTGATTGTTAGGAGGATCACACAGTACTAATGGATTGATGTACTGTGGTGTTTTGTACATTACTTTATATTTTTTAAATGTTTGTTTAATTGTTTTAATGAACTATATGTAGCACTGTTTCTGTTGTTCGTGTTTCGCTGTTGCAGTCATTACATTTGGGTTATCTGCTTGAAGATAACAGTCAGTCGTCCTGATTACCAAAGTCTTGGGTCCTGCGTTGGTTCTTCCATGACATTAGGTAGTCGGGTATAAAGCATGTAGCCGACACCATTACATCAGTCTTTTTTGCCGTGTGGTGCCTGAAGCAGAAACAGTTCGCAAGTGCCGGTCGGCCGACTCCTGAAATGTTTGTTTTCGAGTTTCAGATCCGAAGTCTTCAACAAAGCTAAGTACCCCATTGGGGATCCTTTTTCTTGCTCTTAACTGTTGTCATTAAAAGTTAACAATTGTATTTCTTGTGGAAAGCAAATACCTCATAATGATTTTCATTCGTACTGCATACCTTGCTTAGGCCCAGACCACGGCACCCCTCTGTCGGTTTTGTGCCTTATTCAAACCTCAAACTATTCGTTGTTTTTTATTTTTTTATTTATTTGACATTTGTTGACCGGGATAGTCCGACTGGATGCATGTCCATTTTCAGCAGAGGCCCGGGAGAAAAGCTCCAAGGGTAAGCAGATACAGCATTATATAATACCAGCATTACATATTACAAACAGATTATTTACAGAGATTACATAAGTAAGCAAGTTAAACAAGTTCCACAGGTTAAAGTTAGTCCTGAGCACAAGTCAGGATTAAATTAAATTACACAGTAAACTGGTTAACAGATTTTTACACATTCAAGTTAGCCAGGCTTGATACATTGACATAGCCAGTTAAGTGACAAATGTTGTTTGAGTCTAGTTTTAAATTGACCTAAGGTGGAAAGTAAGGTAATATCAGCTGGAAGTGAGTTCCAGGATCTACTTACAGAGTTTGCAAAGAGAGAATCACTGGCTGTGTTATTAATTTTGCTAGTCTGAATTAGTAGTTTGTTAGAGGATCGAAGCGGTCTAGGATTGTTATAGGGGGTGATAATATTTTTAAGTGCAGGAGTGTTGTCCGGATTATAGAGGATTTTATAGGCCATAATCAGTTGGTTATACTGGATTAGGCTAGGTAGTTCAAGCCAACCAAACTGATTTAGATTGATACAATGATGTGTCCTAAAAGGCAGACCAGTGGCAAACCTGGCAATGTGGTTGAAGCAAATTGAGAGTTTGTTAAGGGCAGTCTTGTTCAAATTCGAGAGTAGAGGGGATGCATACAGAAGGGTTGAAAGAAGGTGAGAGCGAGCTATGGCAATTTTAGCTGGAGGGGTTAGGAACACTTTTATTCTGTAAAGTGACCCTAGTTTTTATTGATGGTTTTGATAGTTTGGTTAACATGTAGGTCAAATTTGAGATGGTCTATGATGACACCTAATTTGCATCTAAATATTTTGGTACTCTGTTCAATTATCCAGAAATGGCTTTGGTAAGCCACCCGACTACCGACATTCTGAAAAAGTGCAAAGATAGACAGCACCAGACCGCATAGGTCCAAAGCTGCTGACAACGCTTCTGCTAAGCTAGGCGCCAGTTCACCGGTACTCAGTGAGGTGCTTTTGCAGGCCCCTGATACCTGCTACTTCAGATTCGCAGGCCTCTACTGAGACCCATTCGGAGTCCGATATGCCGCGAGATACTTCAACTGTGGAACCTGCGGATGTCTGTACCTTGGATGGGTCCGGAGCCGCTGGGCAGGCACCAACTTCTGAGGGTGTATTCAGGCCTACTGACTTTTATATTAAACAAATGCCATCTTCTTCTTCAAAGCCTAAAACTCGTTCCACGCCTAGAAAACCGATGCCCAGACTGAATTACTCTAATCAGGGGAAGCCACCCTTCTCCCTCTAAGAGACCTAGAACTGATTTTCCTTCTGATTCTTCTGATCAGGATTCTGATATTTCAGTTTTCTCTGATGACCAGGAGTTGCCCTTATCTATGTATGAGGATTCTGATGCAGAGGACTCCATTCCCTCTGCTTCCCCTTCAGAGGATTTCTCTTTTGGTGAAACCTTGCATACTCTTGTGGAGCATTTTCGCTGGGAAAGCCAGGATTATTCAGACTCCAAAAAGAGGCTTAGGGAATTCTTACTCCTGCCTCAACACAGGCCTTTATATATCCTTCCTGTACTGGACATTGTAGATTATACCTTCTTGGAATCTAGCCTGGCCCCTGACACTTTACCTCCAGCTCCCAGAAAACCTGACTGGTATTACAGAGTACCTGACTCTCTCAAGTTCTTCTTTAAGAATCCTACTGTGGATCCTGAGACCATTTCACAGGGACCCAAAGGCATTAAGGCTACTACTGCCAAAAATCTTGTCGCCTCTGACAGAGATTGCAGGGCCCTGGACAGATTGGGTAAGAAGGTATACACTTCTGCTACTTTGGCCGTTAGGGCCTTAAACTGACAGTTTCATATGTTAAAGTATCAGCAACATATTATTGGATTGCTTAAACAGAAAATTATGTTGATTCCTGACTGTGCTGAAAGGAAAGAATTACAGGATTTAATGCATTCTGCTGAACAAGTTGGAAAAAATACTTTGCAGTGTGGTTTTGATTCATTAGAGGCATCTTGCAGGGCTGCTGTCACTGTGTCTGTACTTAGAAGACATGCTTGGCTGAAGGAGCAAACTTTGCCAAATCATGTTAAAGGCTAAATTACTGGTTGCTCCCTTAAACCAAGACCTCCTCTTTGGCAACAAAGCAGAAATGCTTAAAAAGATGGAGGAAAAAGCTAAATCTATGCAAACTGTTAAATATTTCCTACAAGTACAGCCTCCCAGATTTAGTAGGCACTGGCCTTCTAAGAATTGGTCCTTTCCTGCCTCTTCCAGGCCTTCTCATTCCAAACACAGGACCAGCAGACCACCAAGGCTTCAGTCTCAAGGTGTACTCACAGGCCTAAACAGTGGGGGGGGGCTCCCATTTCGAAAGCCGGGAGTAGTAAGACACCCCATATGGTAAACTGTCACAATGACATAACTTTAAATCTTCCTAGCCCTGCTCAACTGACTGTTCCTTTGAGGGGAAAGATCGCTCTGCATGCAAAAAACTAGGAACTCATTACCCAAGACAAATGGGTTTTAAATATTATTTCCCAAGAGTACAGATTCCACTTCCACTCCTTACCAACCCCAAACGGTTGGCCAGACCTACCCTCAATTCAATGGGCAGAGGCTCAAAAGCAGGTTCTTTCTCTTCTAAGTATCAGAGCTATTCAGTCTGTCCCAGAAGAGGAATGGGGGCAAAATTTTTACTAGGACTTTTCCTGGTACCCAGAAACGACAGTTCCTGGCGTCCTATCTTGGACCTGTCTATCCTAAACACCTTTTTGGTAATCCCAAAATTCAAAATGCTGACTCTTCATCAGCTGCTTCCCATGCTAGGCAAAAATGCCTGGTTGGCAACACTGGATTTAAAGGAAGCCTACCTGCACATCCCAATAGGGAATCTTGCAGAAAATACTTACACTTCAGAGCAGGTTACATGCACTATCATTTCTCTACACTGCCCTTTGGCTTATCTACTGCGCCCAGGGTATTTACAAAGTGCCTAACTCCAGTCATTGCATACTGCAGGCAAAGAAATATTTAAATATATCCATACTTGGACGATTGTCTAATTCAGGTAGAAAGCCATCATCTGGCATTTGTAAAGAAATTGTTAACTTCTCTGGGGTACACCATACACAAATAGAAATCAAATATAGTACCCTGCCAACAAATTGAATTCCTGGGAGCAAGCTTGAATACAACTTCCAAGATGGCCTACCTCACGCCAGAGAAACAAGTTTATTTGACAGCCTACTTCAGACTACTGGCCACAAAGACCCGACTGTCTGCAAGGAAAGTACTGCAAGCCCTGGGGTTCATGGCCTCTTGCATTCTACTAATTCCATATGCAAGACTGCATATGAGGAAACTACAATGGTATCTAAAAAGCCTATGGAGTCAACATTCTCAGGACCTGGAATCAATGATTCCTATCATCCCTTGTCAAGGGACTGCCACTCACTCTACCCCCTGCTGCCCAAACCCTAACAGACGCATCAGACTATGCATGGGGGGGCTCACTTAGCAGGGGAGTGCATTCAAGGCAAATGGAACCAGAGTCAAATGCACCTGCTTATCAATCAAAAAGAAATGTTAGCTGTACAGAATGCTCTGACAGCCTTCAAGGACCACATTCTTCCAGGACAATTATTGGTAAAGACGGACAATACCATTGTTATGTGGTACATAAACAAGCAGGGGGAAACCCACTCATACCCTCTCTGCAGAATAGCCATGGCTTTGTGGAACAGAACCTTGAGCCACCGAGTGCATCTACAAGCTCAATTCCTGCCAGGTAAGCTAAATACTCTGGCAGACAACCTAAGCAGAAATATTATGGACCCACACGAGTAGAAACTGGAACCAAAGATATTCAACATTTTGAGAAACAAATGGGGGAGCCCAGAGATGGACCCGTTTGCTGCCCCTCAGAACTACCAATTGGACAAATTCTGCACAAGGACTCCCCACAGACAAGCTTGGAAAATGGATGCCCTGTCCTTCACCTAGAAAAACCTATCCGTTTATGCCTTTCCCCCTCTGTCTCTCCTCTCCTAGGTGCTACTAAAGATCAAACTGGACAAACCAAGGACATTTCTCATTGCACCAGACTGGCCACGCCAACACTGGGTACACCCTCTTGTGCAGTGTCACTGCTGGAACCATGGCACCTGCATCAGACTCCTTCCCTGCTCTCCCAGCAGGAGGGCCAGATTCTGCACCCCCAGCTCCAAACCCTGAACCTTGCAGCCTGGCTAATTACCTGAGTTCTCTGTTACTATCCCTCAGTAAGCAATTGATGGATGTCATTCTGAAGGCAAGGAGGCCTACTACTACAAAATCCTATGCTGAAAAATGGAAAAGATTCTGTTCCTAGAGCCAAACTCAGGGGATGGGCACAGTAGTGCTTAATTTACCGCACATTCTTCAATACTTAGGTGATATGCTTCACAAGGGCCTTTCCTTTTCTTCCATTAAAATTCATGCCTTGGCCATTTCAGCACATTATAATACAGAGCCTCCCCTCTTCTCTCATCCACTGTTGAAGCAATTCCTCAGAGGGGCCAAAAACTTAAGACCACCTAGGAAAGCCCCATACTCCAGCCTGGGATCTTAACTTTGTATTGGAAAAGCTCACTCTACCTCCCTTTGAGCCAGCTGCAAATGCAGAGTTGAAATTCCTTTCTTGGAAAACAGCCTTCCTTCTAGCCATCACTTCTGCAAGAAGGGTGTCTGAATTACAGGCCCTCATGGCAGTGGAGACTTTCATCATCTTTCATGCGGGCAGGGTGTCCCTCAGGACTAATCCTTCCTGTATGCCCAAGGTGGTATCCAGTGTGGCCCTTAATCAATCCATTCATTTGCCAAACTTCTTTTCTAATCCACAGAACAAAGGGGAACGAATACTGCACTCCTTGGACGTGCATAGACAACTTGGATTTTACTTGGACAGAACTAAGCCTCTCAGGAAATCTGAACAACTATTGGTGGCATTTGCTGCAGGGGCAGAGGGGAATACCATTTCAAAGCAAACCATTTCTAAGTGGATAGGCCATTGCATTCATTTCTGCTATAAGCACCATGGAAAACCTACACCACAGGGGATAAGACCACATTCCACCAGGGCTACATCTACCTCTACAACCTTTCTCAGAGGTGTCCCTACCAGGGACATCCTAGAAGCTGCTAACTGGAGTTCTGTACATACCTTTACCTTCACCAAACATTACCACTTGACAATTTTTTCTAAATCCAGAGCTGGTTTTGCCACTGCAGTCCTGCATGGTTTAATAGCTGGTCCAAATGCTCTCTAATTGCCTCCTCCCTTCCTTTCCTTTGGGAATCTATCCAAATGTAATGACTGCAACAGTGAAACACGAAGAGCATAATACAGTTGTGTACACTTACCATAAATGTAGATGTTCTAGTGTATTCACTGTTGCAGTCCTGGTTACCATCCCTCCAGCCCCCTGATTTCTATTGACTGTACCTCTCTTCTTGTTTATTACACTTAAAGATTTCTGGTGTATCTGCTTTTTGTTGGAGGTGTAACCTTGTATGTAATTGCTTCCCATTATGGGGGCACCTGACATCTGGGGCAAGAAAAACTGATGTAAGGTGTCTGCTGCATGCTTTATACCCCTGACTACCTGACGTCATGGAAGATGAGACAGCAACAGATGCAGGACCCAAGACTTTGATAAGCAGGCCGACTGAGGGCCACCTGCAAGCAGATAACCCAAATGTAATGATTGCAACAGTGAATACACTCGAACATCTACATTTATGGTAAGTGTACACAACTGTACTTTTTGCTGTCATTTGTTGTCTTTTATTACATTGAACTTTCCCTGTAAATGAGTATACCCTTCAGTGGAGAATGTAGAGCGATCTGTTCTTTAATTACAAAATGAGAGTTTCAAAATTACTAGTAATGACAGTTGAGACTTGTAAATAGGGCTGTGGTGAAACAAGATGTAATGCTATGAAATATTAAAATCATAAATCTGCATTTCCAAATCATTTAGTAGGTTCCCATCTGTGCTGTTTCTTAGTATGAACAGGAATTTAGTTCATTATCACATAAGATAAACAGAAAAACTAAAACATCACATTCCTTACAATATTGTTCTACATATACTATTAACAAAGCAGAATTTGTACTCAGAAGTTTGAAGGCGGTGCCCCAACATCCCCAGTTTGTACATATACCAATACCAAAGTCACACAGACTTGAAAAAATGTGAAAACTTGGGGAAGAACATAAATGCTGCAGTTTAACAAAGTCCATCACTGTTGCAAGATTGACATATACATCTTGGCCGTGTACATGTCAGAAGAGAGAGGAGACTAAAGCGTGCACATGTCATTATCATTATTTGTTATGCACCCAAACAAAGTGTGAACATAAAAATAATAAACTTGTGCAGCAGACTGAGTTCAGGCTGATAAAACTTTTTCCATAAAAATAACAAGGGTATCAATGTGTATTTTGAATTTAAATATTGGTGGTGTATGATTTACAAGTCTTTAAACTTAAGCAGTATAAATCTGATAGCTTGATTTTTTTTTTTTTTTTTTTTAATTATTCAGTTAGTAACCAGGTAGATCCAATAGGCCATTTCACCTATGGCCTGAAAAAGGAATAAAATCACAGAGCAGAAGTTGCAACAAAAATAGATAACCGTATACAATTCAGACTGTGTGTGTGTGTGTATATATATATATATATATATATATATATATATATATATATATATATATATATGATATAATTATGAAGCCTACAGACTGTGTAACAAAACTAATGAGCACATAGATTCATAGATTCATAGATTCATACTAAGCTAACTGCCCTTGCGAGCCATTTTAAGCCTAGCCAATTATCCCTTGTGAGACTCAAACCCTGCACCTTGTGTTTGCAAGGCAAACACCTTAACCATTAGGCCACCCTCCCAACCCCACATAACATTTCAAACTTTGTAGATGTCCTTCAAGGATGCATCTGCAGTCCTAACAAATGGGTTGTCCTGTCGTCAGGCAGCTCCTCGGTCAGCCGGATTCCAAAGTCTGGGTCTGGCCTCGGCTGGTGTCGCACTTCACCCGACGTCATCTCTGCTGGTCTTCGGGTATAAAGGCATCAGCCGACGCCATTTTCCTCAGTCTTTCTTGCGCGTGCCCGAAGCAGAAGCTGTTCGCAAGTGCCGGTCAGTCAGATCCAGAGATTACTACTACCGAATACAACGAAGACTTCTAAAGCTAAGTACCCGTTGGGGACTCTTTCTTGCCTCAGCCGATGTCAGAAAAAGTAAATAACTGTTTAACTTGTGGGAAACAAATACCTCATAAAGATTTCCACTCTTACTGCTTACCTTGTTTAGGCCCAGACCATGACGTAGCAGCTTGTTTAGCCTGTGCTTCCTTCAACCCGAACGCTTAGGCGGTCGGAGTTTGCTGAACAGTTTTCGGCTCAGACTTTGCGTACATTATGCCGCCGGATCCTCCGACTACCCAAATTGTTAAAAGCGCAAAGAAAAGGACCGACACTCGCGGTCCGCGGTTTCGGCCGAAACCACGGTAAGCAAACGCGAGTGTCTCGGTTTCGCGAAACCGAGCAAACGGTTCAATCTACAGCCGAATCCATGACTACTACCGAGGCCCCTTCTACCCTAGCTGAATCGGCCTCTGAAATTTTGCCTACAACTGTGGTTTCTCCAGAGTTATCGGACACCATCCCTTTGGATGTCTCTACCCCAGCACGTGGTGCTGCTAGGCCTCCTGCAGCCATGTCTATAAAGGCCTTTGCCAGGGCTAAAGCAGCCAAAACTGCTAAATCAGTGCCTGTTAAGCCCCCCTCTCACAGGCCCAGCTCCAGTTCACAAATGCTTACTTTGGCAGAGGATCTCATCTCTTTAATAAGAGGATCCCAATCTCACCCAGACAGGGCCTCACAACCTTCAGAAAAGAGACCCAGAGTAGAGCCCCCTGAGCCAGGCTCCTCAGATGACTCTTCTGATGACTCAGACATTACAGACCATCCAGAGGCTCCTCTTTCTACTTATGAAGATTCTGATGCTGAAGAATCTATTCCTTCTGCCTCTCCACCAGAGGAATTTTCCTTTGGGGAAACCTTACATGCCATGCGAGAGCAATTCCAATGGCAGGGTCAAGATTTCTCAGATTCAAGGAAAAGGCTTAGGACCTTTTTACACTTACCGCAGCATAGGCCCTTAGCTATACCTCCAGTTCTTCCTGTTGTGGATGATGCCTTTAATGATGTTTGCACTGCTCCTGATACTTTACCTCCAGCCACTGCTAAGCCCGACAGGTTCTACAGGGTACCGGACACTCATCACCACTTATACAAGGCTCCTTTTGCAGATCCAGAAACTATCTCCCAGGGGCCTAAGGCAGTAGCTTCGACCTCAGCTAAAAACCCTCTCCCTTCTGATAGGGAATCCAGGTCCTTGGAGAGATGGGGTAAAAAAGTATACACCTCTGCTACTCTCTCAGCTAGAGCTTTGAACTGTCAGTTTCATATGATCCAATACCAAGAGTTTATGCTTGATCAGTTAACTAAGAAACTGTCCTCTGATGATTCCTTAGATAAGAAATATGTTCTAGAAATGGTGAATAACATTCAGCAGGTTAGTAACCATTCTTTAAAATGTGGCTATGATGCACTGGAGGCTTCATTTAGATCAGCCATGACTGGCACAGTTATAAGAAGGCATGCATGGTTGACAGAGCAGGTCTTGCCGGATCATGTTAAAGCAAAGCTTTTAGATGCTCCTATGGACAAGGTCAGTCTATTTGGTTCTCCTGCCCAACAAGTAATGAAGAAAATGGAAGAGAAGGCAAAATCTGTACAAACAGTTAAAGATTTCTTACAGGTACAGCCCCCAAGGTTCAGCAGGAACTGGCCTTCCAAAAATTGGTCCTTTCCAGACTCCTCTAAAAGTCAGAGAGGCAGGAATAGGCGTTCCAGAGACAGAAATCAATCCAGAGGAGGTGCCTACAGGGGACGCCAGTGGCAAGGCAATAACCAACAAGCCACGGATACAACCACTACCACTGCAACAGGACAATCACAGTGACTTGGTTCTAACACCGCTTACCAGGGAACAAATAGTAGCACCCTTAGGCGGAAAGTTAGCATTATTTTCAAAAAACTGGCACTATATCACAAGAGACAACTGGATTTTGCAAACTATAGACCAAGGGTGCAGGTTTCATTTCCACACCTTACCAGCAAAAAGAGGAATGCCAAACCTGCCACCAAATCAAAAGTCAGAAGCCCTAAAACAAATAGCTCAATTAAAAAAGATGAGAGCTGTGGAAAGGGTACCACCTACAGAACAGGGCAAGGGATTTTACTCCAGACTCTTCCTAGTACCAAGAAAAGAAAACAGTTGGAGACATATTCTCGACCTGTCCGCTTTAAACACATTCATCATTGTTCCAAAATTCAAAATGCTGACCCTACACCAACTTCTTCCCATGCTGGGCAAGGAGTATTGGCTGGTAACTCTAGATCTCAAGGAGGCATACCTGCACGTCCCCATACGACCAATTTGCAGAAGATACCTCAGATTTCTTGCAGGATCAGAGCATTATCAATTCTCAGCATTGCCCTTTGGCTTATCTACTGCGCCCAGAGTGTTCACGAAATGCCTGGCATCAGTAATCGCTCATTGCAGGCTTCAGGGAATCCAAATTTATCCATACCTGGACGACTGCCTGATACAAGCGGACAACAAAAGCAAGCTGACACAAGGCTTACAGAGAGTCATTTGCTTACTACAAGCTCTGGGATACACAGTCAATTTAAAAAAGTCAAAACTGATACCATCCCAGACAATAACATTCTTGGGTGCAGAATTGGACACAGTAAAACAGATGGCATTCCTAACTGCAGAAAAACAAGAACAACTCCCTCTGTACTTCTTGACACTAGCAAAGCAGAACAAACTAACAGCAAGGAAAGTACTGCAGGCTTTGGGTTTCATGGCATCCTGCATAATCTTGGTCCCCCATGCCAGACTGCATATGAGAAAGCTACAGTGGTACCTAAGGAATTTATGGTCTCAACACAAGCACAGCTTAGAAACCGAAATACCACTAATTCCATGCCTGAAACAAGAGTTCCTATGGTGGGCTCAGACATGCCAGGCAAACCCAGGATTGGCCTTCCACAACATCCAAGCAAGCCAAACCATCACAACGGATGCCTCAGACCTCAGTTGGGGGGCACACATGCTGGACAAGTGCATTCAAGGCCTATGGACTCCAGATCAGCTACACCTGCACATAAATCAAAAAGAGATGCTGGCAGTGAAACTGGCAATCCAGAATTTCAGACCATTCCTCAAAGAGGGCCAAGTGATAATAAGGACAGACAACACCACAGTCATGTGGTACATCAACAAACAGGGAGGCACTCATTCATACCCCCTATGCCGAATGACTCTGGACCTGTGGAATATGGCTCTGAGCTACAACATTCAATTACAGGCAATATTTGTACCGGGAAAAGAAAACATCCTAACAGACATGTTGAGCAGAACTACCTCGGATGCTCATGAATGGATGCTACACCCGGACATCTTCAAGGCCATCACAAAGAAATGGGGAATGCCACAAATAGACCTATTTGCATCCCCACTCAACCACCAGCTCAAGAAATTCTGCACAAGGACATACCACCCTCTTGCTTGGAAGGTGGACTCCCTATCCTTCAATTGGAAAGGCCTGACAGCATATGCATTTCCACCCCTTCCTTTGATGCACAAGGTACTACTGAAAATCAAAGAGGAACGGCCAAGGATAATTCTGATAGCTCCAAATTGGCCAAGGCAACATTGGTATCCATTACTGAGGAGCATGTCTCGGGGGGAAACGTGGACTCTACCCCTGATTCCTTTGATGTTGACTCAGTGCAACTACAACATCTTGCATCCAAACCTGAAAACTCTGCAACTCACTGCCTGGAACATTACATAAGAACATCTAACCCAGATTTATCCCAAAGGGTTAAAGACATTATCCTTGAGGCCCGCAGACCTTCTACCAGAAGGAACTATGCAGGGAAATGGAAAAGGTTTGTCATTTGGAGTACAGAAAAAGGGAAAGATGTGTCGAAAGTAGATATTGCCAACATCCTGGAATATTTGGCAGAGCTCCTACATACTGGCCTGTCCTATTCCTCCATCAAGATACATGCATCAGCTATTTCTGCAGAATACAGCCTCGATCCTCCTGTCTTCTCGCATCCTCTACTCAGGCAGTTCCTCAGAGGAATTAAGAATGTAAAACCTCCTAGGAAACCACCATTACCAGCATGGGACTTGAATTTTGTGCTAGAAAAATTGACACTCCCTCCATTCGAACCAGCAGCAACAGCAGATCTTCAACACCTATCCTGGAAAACTGCTTTCCTACTGGCAATTACTTCAGCAAGAAGGGTTTCAGAACTACAGGCTTTAATGGCAGTACAACCCTTCCTAATCTTCCATCAAGATAGTGTCCATGAGAACTAATCCTACATTTATGCCTAAGGTGGTATCCAGACTGTCTCTAAACCAGGCAATCCACCTACCTACCTTCTTTCCCAATCCACAGAACAAAGGGGAAAGACTGCTGCATACCTTGGATGTACATAGACAGTTGCGCTACTACCTGGACAGAACCAAGGGCAATAGAAAAACTGACCAGCTCCTAGTAGCCTATGCAACAGGAAGGGAAGGAAAAGCAATTTACAAACAGACAATCTCCAAGTGGATAGGAAATTGCATAAGATTCTGTTACTCCTATCATGAAAGCAAATTCCACAGAACATAAGGCCTCATTCTACAAGGGCTACAGCCACTACCACAGCCTTCTTACGAGGAGTGGCTACCAAGGACATTATTGAGGCTGCTACTTGGACCTCCGTGCATACATTTGCCAAGCATTATAACTTACCTCTATACTCTAGATCCCGAGCAGGGTTTGCCACTGCTGTGTTGCAAGGGATCCTAAGTACACCATAATTCTTATTCCTCCTCCCCTAGTTTGGCTATGGTATTCTACCCATTTGTTAGGACTGCAGATGCATCCTTGAAGGACATAGTACAGTTTTGTACCTACCATAAATGTAGATGTCGAACAGGATAGCATCTGCAGTCAGGATTACCCACCCTCCTTCCCCTCTGTGGTACACCTAGGGTATTGCCCACCTAATAGCTAGCTGGGGGGGGATCTCTTATGGTGTATTTGTTTGTATATATGTACATACATGCATATTTTTGTGTTTGCCTTCTACTTTTGGGAAACATTGGCATTTACCCAAAAATTTAGCTATCCAAGAGGGCTACTGGCATCTGGGGCAAGAAACACTGAGGAAAATGGCGTCGGCTGATGCCTTTATACCCGAAGACCAGCAGAGATGACGTCGGGTGAAGTGCGACACCAGCCGAGGCCAGACCCAGACTTTGGAATCCGGCCGACCGAAGGGCTGCCTGACGACAGGACAACCCATTTGTTAGGACTGCAGATGCTATCCTGTTCGGACTTCTACATTTATGGTAGGTACAAAACTGTACTTTGCTACACTGTGGTTACTTGGTTACACATTTGAAGGTGTGCTCTTGTACTGTGAAAATGACAGAACTGACAGGAAATCATTTTTTTTGTTTTGAGTTTAAAAAATATTTTGCAAGACTGGTTTCATCAGAAACTGAAAAAAATGTTATTTTAATTATTTATCTTATACCCTGCAGCAAAATATACAGCTGTTAGTGATTTTTATTTTTCTTACCCAAGATGACCTGATTGGGTAGAATATACTGCTTTTTGATTTTTTTTTCCCACAAAGCTTTCCCTTTACCACAATGCTTGATGTGTCCTGAAAAGATAGACTATAATGCCTCAGTCTCCATGAAAAGCCTTTTTTATTATGCTTAGAATAGAAATACACTTTGAAATTCTCAAAACGGTGCGTCTGAAAATTTCTTCTAGTGACACCTTCTGGTTTATGTTTGTTGTCCTATGTTAATCATATTGTGAGATGCCCTTCTGTTGCTGCATTACAGTGCTTAAATTAGACTTTATCAAAACTGAAAATCAGTGGAGCTACACAGTGCTCTCCTCATAGTCTCCATTTCTGTCATTGATATCATGTTTCTTCAGTCCAAGAGTACACAGTAAAAGAGCTGCAGATTTCAAAAAATATTCAGCTGTAAGTAAAAGTGCGTAGTACAAGAACTGTGAAGTCAGTTTATGGCCTCAGTGGGATATACTGTAAAGAAAGAAGGGCTACAAATACCTTGCTGTATGTATTTTCCTAGTTCAAAGTATTAAAATATTCTGTGTGATAAAAACAGAGCAATTCCTAAAGAAAGTGTTATGAGTTTTCATCCAAAACAATCCTATTGTGAACTGAGAATGCTGGGGTGGCATTAAATACCCAAGAAGGAAACAATACCTATGGTGTGTGTTTTATGTGTGAAGCATAGGAAACACTTTGTTGGGAGTAAAATGCATTTTACAAAAAATGTGTTTAGGGCACAAGTTGTCCTTTAATTTCAAAGAAAAGGATGTCAGTAGCATTATTAATATAAACAAAGAGCTCAGCGATTGCTCAAAAAAGAAAACTTGGTGTGGGATGTTGAGAATTTAGAAGTACATATGCTAGGGAACTAGGAAACAGGTTAGAGTATTCCACAAATAATGTCCGAAACTCCAGAAAAAATTACAAGGATGGAAGGCAACAGCAGGAACAGTAAAAAGTACAATTTATTTCCAAATGGTACACAGTTAAGCGCTTTCTTCCCTTAATGAATAGGGACTTCTTCAGAACACCAGAAAAAGTATATACACACAATCACAAAACCCAGCCTTTTATAATCAACCCTTAATTGAAACTACCAATTAAATAATTCAAAAAGTCAAAAATTTAAAAAGACATACATAATTTAAAAACCATGAGCGCACTAATCATGTGTTAAACATTTATAAAACACTGAAATGTGACAAAAGTTTTTTTAACCCACTAGTTAGTTAATGAATTTTTGAATATTTAAAAAAAATATATATATTGTATAAATAGCAGTTTAATCAATATATGGAGTGAATTTGTTGGTATAAAAACCATTTAGTTTAAAAAATTACTAAATTATTCTTATATACAATTCATACCTATCGTAAAAATTACTTGTATTATCAATATGTGCGCAATGATTACTATAAAAAATAGAAAAGTTACTGAGAGCAACTAGTGATGGTCTCTGTTCTCAACCTAAAATATGTTTCATTTTTAAGACACTAGAAATGCTGATAGCCTCATTTAAACCAGGGCCACTAGCAGCATCTAATCTAAGTTGCCATCTTAGTTCACTCATATCCCAATAGACATCTAATATTCTCCCCTGTGGGTCTTTAAATGTTGTATAATCAAAAACTGAAAATTGTGGTTACCCATTTGGTCTATGTGTCATGCCAAAGCGTTAGTTAATCTAACATGCTTAATGTCGGATAGGTGTTCTCCTATCCTATTTTAAATCATCTACTAGTTTTTCCACATAAAAAGCGGGACACGTCAAACACTTGGCCAAATACACTACGTTGGTAGTACCACAATTAAAATGTCCCTGAATGTGGATAGTTATTCCAATTAACACAAATGTGTCCCCCGTCTCCAAAATATATGGCAAAAATTGCAATTTTGACATTTGAAATTGCCTTTTATTCTATTTGAACAAAAATTACTATTCTCTTTGTACCCTTCAAGCATATCGTTAAAGGACCTATCCCTTTTGTAAATAATTTTTGGTCCTTTTCCTACTTTTTGGGCAATGTTAAAATCAAATTGCAAAATATCCCAGTTATTGTGGACGATGTCTACAATCTTTTGTGCGTCTTGGTTGAAACAAGTAACAAAACCTAAACTACCAAAAGGTTCTGTTGTTTGAGTGACAGCACTGTTACCATCTATACCATGAATAAAAATAGGTTTAAAGTGTCCCTTTTCTCATTTTACCAATACTTCCTGAACAAATTGTCTTAAAAAACTTCTGGATATCCCCTTATTTTAAACATGTTTAAAATATTCCTTACTACTTCATTAAAAATCACATTTGAACTAATCATCTGGGCCGCTCTAACCAATTGTCCATTTACTATGGATTTTTTTGGCTTGATGGATGTGCACTTGTGAACTCGAAAAAGTCTGTTTTCGATGCTATGCCACTTTTTTCTATAATGGTTAACTCAACATCCAAGTATGCAATGCTTTCCCTACTGTATTGATAGTGAATTTCAAAAAACTATATGTCTCATTTATATAGTCATAAAATTATTGGAGCTCCAACTCTGTACCTTTCCATAAAATGAACAAATCATCCAAATACCTAGTATAGAAGGTTATATCAGGTTTAAATACACTGTTGAAAACAAAACGTTGCTCCCAATATGACATGCCAGGTTTGTCTCCCAGAGGCTACCCCGTCTCTGGAATAGACTTCCCATACATGTCAGAGTACCACCTCACTGACCCTCTTCAAGCGCAACCTTGATGAGTGGATGGGAAACCACAAATTGTCCCAGGGGTTCCACCTTTGTCCCTCATTGACAGGGGGGACACGTACTGACTGACAGGTTTCTTTTTTGGGGATAAACTCTTGGCTAGGCTTGTAAGTGCCCCAGGGCCATTAGCCTAGTAACCTCCTATGAATTATGAACTTGATGTAATTAGCAAAGACGGGTGCACATGCAACACCCATTGCTACCCCCGTCTTTTGTCTAAAATGCTGGCCCTTGAAACATAAATAGTTATTCAAAAGCACTATTTCCATAAGGGTGACACGTACATTAATAATGCCCTGGTCATATAACCCTATATTCAATAACTGGCTTTCTAGCCAAATTAATCCTTCTTGGTGTGGTATCACCGTAAAAAGGCTCACCACATCAATAGTGACCAAAATGCTGTTCTCGTCAATTTTGATTTTGTCCACTTTATCCAAGAATCCCTACAGATGTAAGAAAATGTTTTTAAACCAGCCTGTAATTTCTGGTCCAAAAATGTACTAATAAAACAGGTTTTAGAATGTTTGCCATCAACTATGGGCCTAAACTGTTGATTCCCGAGTCCCTTATGGATTTTAGGAATTCCAAATATATTAGGCACCATTGGAAATTTATTAATCATGTATGCATGTTCATCCTCGTTGATTTGGCCCTGATATAACATGTCATCCATTAGTAAGTCAAATTTTGTATACATAACATGTATTTCATTCAAGGAGCTTTCAGCATAAGTCGCATGTAATAATAAACCATTTATTGCATTCAAATAGTCAAATTTGTCCATAATCACCATCCCGTTGCCTTTATCTGGTTTCATTAAATGAATTCCACCATCGTGTACTAAATCATTAGGCACACCCTCCTCACTGGAGGACATATTTATTAAATGCTGCCCGAATCTTTTTTTATAATACTTTTCTTATTTCTTTTTCGCATTTAGTTTCAAATAATCTACTGATGTTATTTAATGGTGGATTGAACATACTAGGTCTTCTAAGACACCCATTCCTTTCTATACCACCCTCTTGTGCATGAAACCACACCTTGAAATTAATTGATTTAAAAAGTTACACCAGGAAACTTAAAGTACTGTCCAATTTTGCCTTTTGCTAAAACATTGGCGTGCTCAATACCAATATATTTGGTGGAATAATTATATATTTTAAAATCATTGACTGGATTGAAAACAATTACTGGTTCCGTAACATTTCCCCTTCCATATCAATAGCACCATTTAGAATAACATTACCGTTCTCTAGGTCTCCATTTTTGTCACAATTATAACAATCCGAACCTTGGAAAATGTCACCGTTAAAGTCGATCGGTGCCCCAGAGGAAACCAAATTGATTTCTCCCGAATCAGTCATATTTTTGCCAAGGGTTATTGTTCCACTCACTGGAGACTGAATTAAAAGTGAATGGAACTCTGTGTCATAGCCAGAAACAGTACTTTCAGAATCCATTAATTCTAACGCCAAGTCCATTAGTTCATCCGCTATCGGCTTCTTTCAGTCGTGCTCCCTGTTCGACATAATTCCACTGGTTTCTTGACAAAAAACATGACTCTTGCTGCTCTTTTCCTCTCAATCTTTCCGACCGCCTAACGTTTTCTTCATTTGAAAAGGACTGCGAGTGATGCCTGTTGTCGTTGACTCCACCTTCATTGAGCATCACTTGATGTCCTTCAAGGATGCATCTGCAGTCCTAACATATGGCTTGTCCTGCCTCAGGCAGCCCTTCGGTCGGCCGGATTCCAAAGTCTGGGTCTGGCCTCGGCTGATGTCGCACTTCACCCGACGTCATAGCTGCTGTTTATTGGGTATAAAGGCATCAGCCGACGCCATTTTCCTCAGTCTTTCTTGCCACGCGGTGCCCAAAGCAGAAGCTGATGTTCTTCATCTCACATTGCTGCAGTCCTTACACTTGGGTAGTCCGCTGTCCTCGGTCGGCCCGAATATCAAAGTATAAGGCTGACGTCGGTCACGGCGCATTTGACTGACATCAGGACGTCAGGGTACAAATGCGCATGACCGACGTCATATCCTCAGTCTTTTGGGCCGCGTGGTCCGATGCAGAAGCAGCATTGCAAGTGCCGGTTGGCGTTCTGAGATTTTTCGATTTGAAGTTTCAGACCGAGTTCAAAGTTGGCTAAGTACCCCGTTGGGGAATATTTTAGTTTTTTCTTGCCTCAGTGATTTACCGGATGTCAGAAAAAGTCAATAATTGCATTTCTTGTGGGAAACAGATACCGCATAGAGATTATCATACTTTGTGTATTCCTTGCTTAGGGCCTGAGCACGACGTTGTTGGCTGTCGCTCTTGTGCTAGATTCAATAAACGCACTATAAAGAGAAGGTTGGATTGTGCCAGGTTAGTCTTTGGGAAGCGGTGCAATTATAAAATGCCGTCGGAAGCTCCGACGCCCGCTTCTTCGAAGAAGCGCAAGGACAAAGCAGTTAAGCCTAGACTAGAAGAACCGTCTGTACCGGACGCCGGTTCTTTAGAGGTGTCGGTGGAGCCGGTGGCTCCACCGGAGGTTTCTTTGTGTTCCCAGGGTGAGACTTTATTATTGCAAGATGTGGCCTCTCAGGAGGCAGGTCAGGCTGAGGGGGCTTCTCAGGTTACTATACTCCCCTCCCTTCCTAGGGTGGCTAGGCCCTCTCCTTCTGTTTCAAAGGCTTCTCCCAGGGGCAGGCCAGGTTCAGTTTCAGTTGGTGTCACCCCTAGTTCTTCTGGAACTGTGCCCAAGAAGCATATGCTTAGAATGGCAGAAGATTTGATTTCTTTGATTAGGGGTTCTATGCCCCCTCCTGATAAGAGACCTAGGGTGGAGCCTGAGCTAGGGAGTTTTGAGCAGGCTTCAGATGTTTCAGAGTCTTCGGCTGAAGACTTGCAGGAGTACTCTCCTTATTCTGATTCTGATATGGATGATTCTACTCCTTCTGCTTCTCCTCCTGAGGATTTTTCTTTTTCAGAAACTCTTCATTCCATGAGGGAGCATTTTAAGTGGGAAGGTCAGGACTTCTCGGATTCCAGGAAAAGGCTTAGGGAATTTTTGTTTTTGCCCCAGCATAGGCCTTTGGCTATACCTCCTGTTTTGGATGTAGTGGAAGATGTTTTTACAGAGGCTTCTCTTAATCCTGATTCTTTGCCTCCTGCTCCTGTTAAACCGGATAGGTATTACAGGGTGCCTGAAGCTCATAAGTTTCTTTTTAAGAGTCCTAGGGCAGACCCAGAAACTGTTAGCCAGGGGCCTAAAAGTGTTAAGGCTTCTGTTGTAAAGAATCCGGTTCCTGCTGACAAAGAAGCCAGGGCCTTGGATAGATGGGGAAAGAAAGTTTATACTTCTTCCACTCTTGCTATGAGGGCTTTGAATTGCCAGTTTCACATGTTGAAATACCAAAACTATCTCCTTTCACAATTGAAGGCTAAGGTTGATGCTCTGGCGGAAGGTATTGATTGTAAAGAGTTGCAAGATTTAGTACATGTTTCTGAACAGGTGGGTAAGCATTCTTTGCAATGTGGTTTTGATGCTGTACAGGCCTCGTCTAGGGTGGCTGCCACTGGGTCAGTTCTTCGCAGGCACGCCTGGCTGAGGGATCAGAATTTGTCTGACCATGTTAAAACAAGGATTTTAGATGCTCCTTTGCAATCTGACGTATTGTTTGGTTCTCCTGTTGAGGCAGTTTTAAAGAAGATGGAAGACAAGGCTAAGTCTATGCAGACTGTTAAAGATTTTTTGCAGGTCCAGCCTCCAAAGTTTAGTAGAAATTGGCCTACTAAGGGGTGGACATATCCTTCTTATGATTCCCAGTCTAGGGGTAGATCTAGACATGGTAGGGGCAGAGCTCAGGGCTCTTTCAGGCCTAGAACAGGGAGTTCTCCTGCACAGTCTTCGGGTGAGGGCAGGGGTCAGTCCTTTCGTAAACAGACCCAATGACCTACCTTTTCAGCTGCCAGAGCCTTCTCGTCTGGCAGCACCTTTGGGAGGAAGGTTGGCACTTTTCAAAGAAAATTGGAGTTTAATTACCCAAGACAGATGGGTATTGGATATCATACACCACGGCTACAGGTTTTATTTCCATACCTTGCCTCCTTTCAAAGGCATGCCAGACGTTCCTACTCAACAAAGAATAGAGGCTCACAAGCAAGTTTCTCTGTTGCTCCAAATAGGGGCCATACAGCCGGTCCCTATGCCAGAAGTGGGCCTAGGATTTTATTCTCGCCTGTTCCTAGTACCAAAGAAGGGGAACACGTGGAGACCAATTTTGGATTTATCTATCCTCAACACTTATCTGGACATTCCCAAGTTCAAAATGTTGACGTTGCAGCAGCTTTTACCTCTGCTGGGCAAAGATCATTGGATGGTAACTTTGGATCTCAAGGAGGCTTACCTTCATGTTCCTATCAGACTAAGTTGCAGGAAGTATCTGCGTTGTCGAGCTGGGACTTCTCACTATCAGTTCTCTGCATTACCCTTTGGCTTATCTACTGCCCAGAGTGTTCACGAAAGTTCTGGCTCCAGTGATAGCTTTCTTCAGGCTAAAAGGAATACAGATCTATCCTTATTTGGACGAATGCCTGATTCTGGCTCAAGGAAGGGAAGAGCTTCTTCATCATTTGGAATATGTGATAGCAGTGCTAAGATGCCTGGGGTATTCTGTGAACGAAATAAAGTCCAGTCTAGTACCCTCTCAGGACATGTGCTTTCTGGGTGTGAGACTGAATACAGCATCCCAGATGGCCTTTTAACCCGGACAAACAAAAGAGTCTATCCCTTTACTTCCATCAACTATCTCATCAGTCCGGGCTGACTGCAAGGACAGTCCTTCAAGCCTTAGGGTTCATGGCATCTTGTATTCTGGTGCTTCCCAATGCCAAACTGCATATGAGGAAGCTACAATGGTATCTCAAAAATGTATGGACACAGCACTGCCAGGATCTGGACACTGTCATTCAAATAATACCTTGCATTCAAAAGGAATTTTTGTGGTGGGCTCAGGAATGTCACCTAAACAAGGGACTCTCTGTGACCCGGCCAGAGGCGAGTCAGATTTTAACGACAGATGCCTCAGACAAAGCTTGGGGAGCTCATCTAAATGGAAAGTGGATACAAGACAAGTGGCCTGCCAGACTACAACATCTACATATCAACATGAAGGAGATGTTAGCAGTCCAGTTTGCATTAATGGCTTTCAAGGAATTACTTCTTCCAGGGCAGGTGTTGATTCTAACAGACAACACAACTGTCATGTGGTACATCAACAAGCAAGGGGGAACACATTCTTATCCTCTATGCAGGCAAGCAATGATTTTGTGGGAGACTGCTCTCAGTTTACAGCTCAATCTTCAGGCAAGGTTTCTGCCAGGAGCACAGAACTCCTTAGCAGATGTGTTGAGCAGACGAATTATGGATCCCCTTGGATCCTCATGTATTTCAGAAATTGACAGTGTCATGGGGAACTCCAGACATAGATCTGTTCGCTTCTCCACTAAACCATCAGCTGCCAAAGTTTTGCACAAAAAGATTTCATCCCACAGCTTGGAGAGTGGATGCTCTTTCTTTCAATTGGAACAATCTTCATGTGTATGCCTTTCCACCTCTGCCTCTCCTCCCAAAGGTACTTCTAAAGGTCAGACAGGACAAGCCAAGGATGATTTTAATAGCTCCGGATTGGCCTCGACAGCACTGGTACCCACTACTGAGAAGTCTGGTACGGAAGCCTCCATGGCCTTTGCCTTCGATTCCACACCTGTTGTCACAGGAGGACAGCCATTTGCTCAATGTCAAGCTTCACTCTCTGCACCCAACAGCCTGGCATATTCAGTTTTGAACCATAGTGGGCCTCCACTTCCTCAGCAAGTTTTGAATGTTATTTTGGAAGCTAGAAGGCCTAGTACAAGGAAAGTGTACGCAGACAAATGGAAGAGATTTTTATTTTGGAGTGCAGCAAAAGATTTTGATGTTTCTGAGCCTAATTTGTGTGTGGCTCTTCAATATCTTACTGAGTTACTAGACAAAGGTTTGTCTTTCTCTTCTATTAAGGTTCATGCTGCAGCAATTTCGGCTCACTATGATTGCGACCCACCATTGTTTTCTCATCCTTTGTTCAAGCAATTTCTTAGAGGGCAAAGAATATAAGACCCCACGAAGAGCTCCTACTCCTGCTTGGGATCTCAATTTTGTGTTGGAGAAACTCACTCTACAACCTTTTGAGCCTGCAGCTACTTCTGAGTTGAAATATTTGTCATGGAAGACTGCTTTTTTGTTGGCCATTACCTCTGCAAGAAGGGTTTCTGAATTGCAGGCCCTTATGGCGGTTGAGCCTTTCTTGATTTTTCATAAGGATAGGGTATCATTACGTACTAATCCTTCCTTTATGCCTAAGGTGGTTTCTAGTGTGGCTTTAAACCAAACTATTCATTTGCCTACTTTTTATGCAAATCCCCAAAATAAAGGGGAAAAGATTTTGCACACTTTGGATGTACACAGGCAGTTGCGTTATTATTTGGACAGGACTAAAGGGTTCAGGCAGTCTCAGCAGTTGTTTGTTTCTTTTGCTTTGAGTTCTCAGGGCAAGCCTGTGTCAAAACAAACTATTTCTAAGTGGATTGGGTTTTGCATTGCTTTCTGTTATTCCCATCATGGCAAGGAGATTCCAGCTGGGATTAGGCCTCATTCCACTAGGGCTACTGCCACTTCAACAGCTTTTTTGAGGGGAGTGGCAACCAAGGATATTTTGGAGGCAGCTACTTGGAGTTCAGTGCATACTTTCTCTAGGCATTATCACCTGCCACTTTACTCTAAATCCAGGGCTGGTTTTGCCACTGCTGTTTTGCAGGGCATTTTGGCAGCTCCTGCTTCCTTGTAGTTAGCCATCCTCCCTTACCTCTGCTTTGGGATTCTACCCAAGTGTAAGGACTGCAGCAATGTGAGATGAAGAACATAGTACAGTTTTGTACCTACCATAAATGTAGATGTTCAAGATCCACATTGCTGCAGTCCAATTTACCTCCCTCCTTCCCTCTGTAGTTAGAGGTGGTTGTGTGGGTTGGGTTGTACATATTGTGTATATTGTATATATTGTACATATAATTAGTGCAAGGGTGGTTGGTTGGTTGTTTGTTGTCTTTTGGTTTTGACCTTTATTTTTAGGGTCTTCTGACATCTGGGGCAAGAAAAGACTGAGGATATGACGTCGGTCATGCGCATTTGTACCCTGACGTCCTGATGTCAGTCAAATGCGCCGTGACCGACATCAGCCTTATACTTTGATATTCGGGCCGACCGAGGACAGCGGACTACCCAAGTGTAAGGACTGCAGCAATGTGGATCTTCGAACATCTACATTTATGGTAGGTACAAAACTGTACTTTCGCAAGTGCCGGTCGGTCAGATCCAGAGATTTCTACTACCGAAGACTTCTAAAAAGCTAAGTACCCCGTTGGGGACTCTTTCTTGCCTCAGCCGATGTCAAAGTAAATAATTGCTTAACTTGTGGGAAACAAATACCTCATAGGATTTCCACTCTTACTGCCTTCCTTGCTTAGGCCCAGACCACGACGTATCAGCTTGTCTAGCCTATGCTTCCTTCAACCGACGGACACTTAGACGTCGGTCGGAGTTTGCAGAGGAGTTTTTTGGTCCCGCTTTTGCATACAAAATGCCGTCAGAGACTCCAACTACTCCATTAGCTAAAAAGCGCAAGGAAAAGGACCGACATTCGTGGCCCGCGGTTTCGGCTGAAACCACGGTTAGGCCAACCGCGAGTGTCTCGGTTTCGGCTGAAACCAAGCCCCCGGTTCTTCCTTTGGCCGAAAGCATGCCTCCGATAGCCGAGGCCTCACAGAGCATGGCTGAATCTGCTGCTGAATTTACTGCTACAGAAGCAGGCACCCAGGATTTGTCAGACACTATTCCTTTAGACATATCTACCCCTGCACATGGGGCTGCTAGACCCCCTGCTTCTATGTCTATCAAGGCTTTTGCCAGGGCTAAAGCAGCTAAATCTTCTAAGGCCTTACCTGCTAAAACTCCTTCACATAGGCCTACCTCTAGTTCCCAAATACTAAGCCTGGCTGAGGATCTCATTTCTTTGATCAGGGGATCCCAACCTCACCCAGACAGGGCCTCTCAGCCCCCTCCAGATAAGAGGCCTAGGACTGAACCCCCAGAACCTGTCTCTACAGATTATTCCTCGGATGACTCAGACATTTCAGACCCTCACGAAGGCCCATATTCTCCTTATGAGGATTCTGATGCAGAAGACTCCATTCCTTCTGCTTCTCCTCCTGAAGAATTTTCCTTTGTGGAAACCTTGCACGTTATGAGGGAACACTTCCAATGGCAGGGCCAGGATTTTTCAGATTCAAGGAAAAGGCTAAGGACCTTTTTACACTTACCACAGCATAGGCCTTTAGCCATTCCGCCAGTACTAACAGTTGTTGATGATGCATATAATGATGCCTGTACTGCCCCTGATTCTCTTCCTCCGGCCCCTGCCAAGCCAGACAGATATTACAGGGTCCCGGACACACACTACCATTTGTATAAGGCTCCTGTTGCAGACCCTGAAACCATTTCACAGGGCCCTAAAGGTGTGGCAGCTGCCTCTGCCAAAAACCCTCTTCCCTCTGAAAGGGAATCTAGAGCATTAGAGAGATGGGGTAAAAAGCTTTATACTTCTGCTACTCTTTCGGCCAGGGCCTTGAACTGTCAATTTCACATGATTCAGTACCAGGAATTTTTGTTAGACCAGCTAAATAAAAAAACTGTCTTCTCCTGAACCTATAGACCGCAAGTCCCTTCAGGATTTGGTACATAACTCTCAGCAGGTCAGTAACCATTTCTTAAAATGTGGCTATGATGCACTGGAGGCTTCCTTTAGATCAGCTATGACTGGAACAGTGATTCGAAGGCATGCCTGGTTAAAAGAACAATCCTTACCAGACCATGTTAAGTCAAAACTCCTAGATGCTCCCATGGAGAAACAAAGTTTGTTTGGCTCCCCTGCACAGGAGGTTCTAAAGAAGGTGGAAGAAAAAGCAAAATCTGTCCAAACAGTCAAGGATTTCTTACAGGTCCAACCTCCGAGGTTTAGCAGAAATTGGCCTTCGAAGAATTGGTCCTTTCCAGACAACTCCAGAGAGCAGAGAGGCAGAAATAGACGCCCAAGAGGCAGAGGTTAGTCTAGGGGTGCCTACAGGGGACGTCAGTGGCAACCTACCAACCAGAGAAGTACTGCCACAGATTCAACTACAACCACTTCCACAGGGCAGACACAATGACTTGGCTCTAGTTCCGCCTACCAGGGAACAACTGGAAGAACCCTTGGGTGGAAAGCTAGCCTTTTTTCCGACAACTGGCATTACATTACAGGAGACAAATGGACTCTACAAACAATAGACAAGGGCTACAGGTTTCACTTTCACACTCTACCAAAAAAGAGAGGAATGCCAAACCTACCACCAAGACAAAAAACAGACGCTCTAAGACAAATCAACAACTTACTAAGGATGAGAGCTATAGAAGAGGTACCACCTATGGAACAAGGCCAAGGATTTTATTCCAGGCTTTTCCTTGTACCAAGAAAAGAAAATCAATGGAGACCTATTCTAGACTTGTCCGCACTGAACACATACCTCATTGTTCCAAAATTCAAAATGCTGACCCTCCAGCAGCTTCTTCCCATGCTGGGCAAGGAGTCTTGGCTGGTGACTCTAGATCTCAAGGAGGCATACCTGCACGTCCCTATACGAGCAGATTGCAGAAGACACCTCAGATTTCTTGCAGGATCAGAGCATTATCAATTCTCAGCATTGCCTTTTGGCTTATCTACTGCACCCAGAGTATTCACAAAATGCCTGGCATCAGTAATTGCTCATTGCAGGCTTCAGGGAATTCAAATTTACCCATACCTGGACGACTGCCTAATACAAGCGGACAACAAGGCAAAATTAACAAAAAATTTGGAAAATGTCATACAACTGTTGCAAGCCTTGGGATACACAGTCAACATGCAAAAGTCAAGACTAGTACCATCTCAAAGGATAACATTCTTGGGTGCAGAACTGGATACATCAACTCAGATGGCTTTTCTCACAGAAGAAAAACAAAAGCAACTACCAGTCTACTTCATGACATTAACAACACAAACTCAGCTTACTGCAAGGAAAGTCCTGTAAGCCCTGGGCTACATGGCATCCTGCATAATATTGGTTCCGCATGCCAGGCTGCATATGAGAAAGCTACAATGGTACCTAAGGAATGTATGGTCTCAACACAAGCACAGTCTAGAAGCCCAGATTCCAGTAATTCCATGCCTGAAGCAAGAATTCCTGTGGTGGGCTCAGGCCTGTCAGTTGAACAGAGGCTTGCCTTTCCACAAACCTCATCCAAGCCAGACCATCACCACGGACGCCTCAGACCTAGGCTGGGGCACACATGGTGGACAAGTGTATACAAGGCCTATGGACCCAAGACCAGCTGAATCTACACATAAATCTAAAGGAGATGCTGGCAGTGAAACATGCGATCCAGGCATTCAGACCACTCCTTCAACAGGGTCATCTGCTGATAAGGACGGACAATACCACAGTCATGTGGTACATCAACAAACTGGGAGGTACACATTCATATCCTCTATGCCGGATGGCAATGGACCTGTGGAATGTGGCCCTGAATCTCAACATTCAACTTCAGGCCAGATTTGTACCAGGAAAAGAAAATTCTCTAGCAGACACCTTAAACAGAACTACCACGGATGCTCACGAATGGATGCTGCATCCAGATATCTTCAAAGCCATAACAAAGAAATGGGGACTACCAGAGATAGACCTGTTTGCCTCCCCGCACAACCACCAATTGAAGAAATTCTGCACAAGAGCATACCACCCACTTGCTTGGAGGGTGGACTCCCTTTCCTTCAGCTGGAAAAACCTGACAGCATATGCATTTCCACCTCTTCCCTTGATGTACAAAGTTCTACTGAAGATCAGAGAGGATCAGCCAAGGGTATTCCTGATAGCTCCAGACTGGCCGAGGCAACATTGGTACCCGCTACTGAGAAGCATGTCTCGGACACACGCATGGCCTCTACCTCTATGTCCCTCACTTCTAACACAGGACAACTACAAGATCCTACATCCAAACTTGAAAACACTGCAGCTAGCTGCTTGGAATATTGCATAAAACAAAATAACCCAGGTTTATCTCAGAGGGTTAAGGACATTATCCTGGAGGCACGCAGACCCTCCACAAGGAAGACTTATTCAGCCAAGTGGAAAAGATACCTCATTTGGAGTGCAGCAAAGGGAGAAAATGTCTCATTGGCAAACATAGCACACATCCTGGAATATTTAGCAGAACTGTTCCACAATGGCCTGTCTTACTCCTCCATTAAGATTCATGCATCAGCAATTTCAGCAGAATACAACATGGATCCTCCTGTCTTCTCTCATCCTGTACTCAGGCAGTTCTTGAGAGGAATCAAAAATGTAAAACCTCCAAGGAAACCACCTTTACCTACATGGGATCTCAACTTTGTGCTGGAAAAGTTAACACTTCCCCCTTTTGAACCAGCAGCAACAGCAGAATTACAGTTCTTATCTTGGAAAACTGCTTTCCTGCTAGCAGTCACTTCAGCAAGAAGGGTAGCTGAGTTACAGGCATTAATGGCAGTACAACCCTTCCTTATCTTCCATCAGGACAGAGTCTCTCTGAGAACTAACCCTACCTTTATGCCAAAAGTGGTCTCCAGAGTATCATTGAACCAAGCGATTCATTTACCTACATTCTTCCCCAACCCACAGAACAGGGGGGAAAGACTGCTACATACCTTAGATGTGCACAGACAATTACGCTACTATCTGGACAGAACTAAGACCAGCAGAAAAACTGACCAGCTTCTGGTAGCATATGCAACAGGAATGCAAGGAAAAGCAATTTCAAAACAGACAATCTCAAAATGGATAGGAAATTGCATTCTATTTTGCTACTCTTTTCATGGAAAGACAACTCCTGAAAATATCAGACCTCATTCCACAAGAGCTACAGCCACCACTACAGCTTTCCTACGAGGAGTGGCTACCAAAGACATTTTAGAAGCTGCTACTTGGAGCTCCGTGCATACATTTGCCAAGCATTATAATCTTCCCTTATACTCTAGATCCCGAGCAGGTTTTGCAACTGCTGTTTTGCAAGGGATCTTAACTACACCATCTTTATCTTAGTGCCTCCTCCCCCAGTTTGGCTATGGTATTCTACCCATATGTTAGGACTGCAGATGCATCCTTGAAGGACATAGTACAGTTTTGTACCTACCATAAATGTAGATGTCCGATAGGTATGCATCTGCAGTCAGGATTACCCACCCTCCTTCCCCTCTGTGGTATTCCTAGGGTATTTACCCCTCTTTTAGCTAGCTGGGGGAATCTATTATGGTGTATGTGTTTGTATATATGTATATATATATATTTATATTGTTTGCTGTCTACTGTTTGGAATTATTTGCATTTATCCAAATTTAGCCTTCCTAGAGGGCACCTGGCATCTGGGGCAAGAAACACTGAGGAAAATGGTGTAGACTGATGCCTTTATACCCAATAAACAGCAGCTATGACGTCGGGTGAAGTGCGACATCAGCCGAGGCCAGACCCAGACTTTGGAATCCGGCCGACCGAAGGGCTGCCTGAGGCAGGACAACCCATATGTTAGGACTGCAGATGCATACCTATCGGACATCTACATTTATGGTAGGTACAAAACTGTACTTTCCTCACCATCTAAATGCTGATCGGCTTTCTCCTAATGAATATTGATGTTACCCACTGAAAGTGGATACACCCTCTTACTTTCATATTCTTTCACATCCCTTTTGATTTTGTTGTTTTTTCATATGAAAATAGTGTCACAAGCTACAGTCATGTTAGAAAAGGCATTATTGAACAAAATCTGATTATCGTTGAATTGGTCATCGTTGATAATGAGTTGGTTCAAATCATCCAAGTCCTTCATTGCTGTTT
Source organism: Protopterus annectens (assembly GCF_019279795.1). NCBI lineage: Eukaryota > Metazoa > Chordata > Ceratodontiformes > Protopteridae > Protopterus > Protopterus annectens. Next base: position 1,742,354,101 of record NC_056735.1, read on the forward strand.
CTGCCATTTGGATGTTATATTTGACCATTAATCTCATTTGTAATCTGGTGTTATCGAATAATACATGCAGTTCTCTTAGTATTTCCTCATTCCTCTCAGCCCCGTTTGGGTACTACCAAAGTCTTAAACCACGGGGAATCATTTCCTTTTCTATATTTTTTTGTAAGTAGGATATCTCTAATTGTATCTTTGATAGTTTTTTCTCAAATACCTTGATTTTTTTTATTTTATAGAGGAGTTTCCCACTGGGGCTTCGTTCCCTAACCCTTTTTCCCCACTGAAGGTAAAGGTGTTGTCCTTCCATTTGGGAAGTCCTTTCTGAATGCCGTTCGACTCCAGTGCTAACGGACCTTTCGCCAGATGAATTGCCTTGCTGTCTGTGCCCCACGAGGGCTATTGGAAACTGGTGTTGGCTGGGTTAAGGGGTAACCAAGACTACCGAAAACATAGTTGTTTCCCTGTTTTTCGGTTAGTCTGAATTTGCACAGTATGTGCTGCCAATTGCTGTTGTATTTGCTGCAAAAGTTCAAAAATGTCACCGTTCGTACCTCCTGCCACCTCCATGTTCGTAGAAACAATTCCACAAATAGTGTCCAAAACTCCAGAAAAAATGACAAGGATGGAAGGCAATAGCAGGAACAGTAAAAAGCACAATTTATTTCCAAATGGTACACAAAGATAAGTGCTTTCTTCCCTTAATGAATAGGGATTTCTTCAGAACACAAGAAAAAGTATGCACACACAATCACAAAACCCAGCCTTTTATAATCAACCCTTAATTGAAACTACCAATTAAATAATTCAAAAAGTCAAAAATTTAAAAAAGACATACATAATTTAAAATTCATGAGTGCACTAATCATGTGTTAAACATTTATAAAACACTGAAATGTGACAAAAGTTTTTTTAACCCACTAGTTAATGGATTTTTGAATATTTTAAAAATGTATATTGTATAAATAGCAGTTTAATCAATATATGCAGTGGATTTGTTGGTATACAAACTAATGTTTAGTTTAAAAAGTTAATAATAAATTATTATATATATTTCATACCTATCATAAAAATTACTTATCAATATGTGCCCAATGATTACTATAAAAAATAGAAAAGTTGCTGAGAGCAACTAGTGATGGTCTCTATTCTCAACCTAAAATGTTTCATTGTTAAGACACTAGAAATGCTGATAGCCTCAGTCAAACCAGGACTATTAGCAGCATCTAATCTAAGTTGCCATCTTACTTCACTCATATCCAAATGGACATCTAATATTCTCCCCTGTGGATCCTTAACTAAATGTTGTATAATCAGAAAAACTGAAAATTGTGGTTACCCATTTGGTGTATGTGTCTTGCCAAAGCATTAGTTAATCTAACATGCTTAATGTCAGATAGGTGTTCTCCTATCCTATTTTTAAATGATCTACTAGTTTCTCCCACATAAAAAGTGGGACACATCAGACACTTGGCCAAATACACTAGGTTGGTAGTATCACAATTAAAATGTCCCTGAATGTAGATATTCTATTTAACACAAATTTGTCCCCTGTCTCCAAAATATATGGTCAAAAATTGCAATGTTGACATTTGAAATTGCCTTTTATTCTATTTGAACAAAAATTTCTATTCTCTTTGTGCCCTTCAAGCATATCTTTAAAGGACCTATCCCTTTTGTAAATACTTTTTGGTACTTTTCCTACTTTTTGGGCAATGTTAAGGTCAAATTGCAAAATATCCCAGTTATTGTGGACGATGTCTACAATCTTTTGCACGTCGTGGTTGAAACAAGTAACAAAACCTAAACTACCAAAAGGTTCTGTTTGAGTGACAACACTGTTGCCATCCATACCATGAATCAAAATAGGTTTAAAGTGGCCCTTTTCTCATTTTACCAATACTTCCTGAACAATTTGTCTTAAAAAAAACTTCTGGATATCCCCTTATTTTAAACATGTTTAAAATATTCCTTACTTCTTCATTAAAAATCACATCTGAGCTAATCATCCGGGCCGCTCTAACCAGTTGTCCTTTTACTATGGATTTTTTCTGGCTTAATGGATGTGCACTTGTGAACTCTAAGTATGAATTAGAAAAAGTCCGTTTTCGATGAATTCTTGATGCTATGCCCCTTCTATAATAGTTAACTCAACATCCAAGTATACAATGCTTTCCCACTATGTTGATGAGTGAATTTCAAAAAACTAGATGTCTCATTTATATAATCATAAAATTGTTGGAGCTCCAACTCTGTACCTTTTCATAAAATGAACAAATCATCCAAATACCTAGTATAGAAGGCTCCCGGAATGAAATACGTTATGTATAAAAAAATTGACTTACTAATGGATGAATGTTATATCAGGGCCATATAAACAAGGATGAACATGCATACATGATTAATAAATTTCCAATGGTGCTTAATTTATTTGGAATTCCTAAAATCCATAAGGGACTCAGGAATCCACAGTTTAGGCCCATAGTTGATGGCAAACGTTCTAAAACCTGTTTCATTAGTAAATTTTTGGACCAGAAATTACAGGCTGGTTTAAAAACATTTTCTTACATATGTAGGGATTCTTGGGAGTTCTTGGATAAAGTGGGCAAAATCAAAATTGATGAGAATGGCATTTTGGTCACTATTGATGTGGTGAGCCTTTTTACGATTATACCACACCAAGAAGGATTAATTTGGCTCGAAAGTCAGTTATTGAATACTGGGTTATATGACCAGGACATTATTAATGTATGTGTCACCCTTATGGAAGTGGTGCTTTTGAATAACTATTTATGTTTCAAGAGCCAGTGTTTTAGAAAGAAGACGGGGTAGCAATGGGTGCCACATGTGCCCCTGTCTTTGCTAATTACATCATGTCATATTGGGAGCAACATTTTGTTTTCAACAGTGTATTTAAACCCAATAGAGCCTTCTATACTAGGTATTTGGTCGATTTGTTCATTTTATGGAAAGGTACAGAGTTGGAGCTCCAACAATTTTATGACTATATAAATGAGACATCTAGTTTTTTTGAAATTCACTCATCAGCATAGTAGGGAAAGCACTGCATACTTGGATGTTGAGTTAACCATTATAGAAAAGAGTGGCATAGCATCAAGAATTCATCGAAAAGAGTGGCATAGCATCAAGAATTCATCGAAAACAGACTTTCTAATTCATACTTAGAGTTCACACGTGTGCATCCATTAAGCCCGAAAAAATCCATAGTAAAAGGACAATTGGTTAGAGCGGCCCGGATTATTAGTTCAGATGTGATTTTTAATGAAGTAAGGAAAATTTTAAAAATGTTTAAAATAAGGGGATATCCAGAAGTTATTTTAAGACAAATTGTTCAGGAAGTGTTGGTAAAACAAGAAAAGGGCCACTTGAAACCTATTTTGATTTATGGTATGGATGGTAACAGTGCTGTCACTCAAACAACGGAACCTTTTGGTAGTTTAGGTTTTGTTACTTGTTTCAACCAAGACTCAAAAGATTGTAGACATCATCCACAATAACTGGAATATTTTGCAATTTGACCTCAACATTGCCCAAAAAGTAGGAAAAGAACCAAAAATTACTTACAAAAAGGATAGGTACTTTAAAGATATGCTTGAAGGGCACAAAGAGAATAGTAATGTTTGTTCAAATAGAATAAAAAGCAATTTCAAATGTAAACATTGCAATTTTTCCCCATATATTTTGGAGACTGGACAAATTTGTTAAATGGAATAACTATCCACATTCAGGAACATTTTAATTGTGGTACTACCAATGTAGTGTATTTGGCCAAGTGTTTGACGTGTCCTGCTTTTTATGTGGGAAAAACTAGTAGCTCATTTAAAAATAGGATAGGAGAACACCTATCCGACATTAAGCATGTTAGCTTAACTAACGCTTTGGCAAGACACATACACCAAATGGGTAACCACAATTTTCAGTTTTTGATTATACAACATTTAGCTAAATACCCACAGGGGAGAAATTAGATGTCCATTTGGATATGAATGAAGTACGATGGCAACTTAGATTAGATGCTGCTAATAGTCCTGGTTTAAATGAGGCTATCAGCATTTCTAGTGTCTTAAAAATGAAACATATTTTAGGTTGAGAAAAGAGACCATCACTAGTTGCTCTCAGCAACTTTTCTATTTTTTATAGTAATCATTGGGCACATATTGATAATATAAGTAATTTTTACGATATGTATGAATTATATACAAGAATCATTTATTAACTTTTTTAAACTAAATGTTTTTTATACCAATAAATCAACTCCGTATATTGATTAAACTGCTATTTATACAATATATATATATTTTTAAAATATTCAAAAATTCATTAACTAACTAGTGGGTTAAAAAAACCTTTCGTCACATTTCAGTGTTTTATAAACGTTTAACATGATTAGTGCACTCATGGATTTTTATTATGTATATCTTTTTAAATATTTGATTTTTTGAATTGTTTAATTGGTAGTTTCAATTAAGGGTTGATTATAAAATACTGGGTTTTGTGATTGTGTGTGTATACTTTTTCTTGTGTTCTGAAGACGTCCCTATTCATTAAGGGAAGAAAGCACTTAACTTTGTGTACCATTTGGAAATAAATTCTGCTTTTTACTGTTCCTGCTGTTGACTTCCATCCTTGTCATTTTTTAAACATGTTAGAGTATCACAGAGAGGCCTTTTTCATTGTTTGTTAAAGGGTATGTTATAGTGTAAGAATATACTTCTGAAAGAGACGTGTGTGTATTTGCATGTGCGGCAATAGCAAAGATGAGGGTAACCCATGAGATAGAGGAATACACTGGTGTTCCCTTTCAAGGAGATTCATGAAGTGACAATTTGTTGACCAACATCTGTAGTCTTGGTGAGTTTGAGGGTCTGGAACAGATTCAGAATTGGAGCACACACAAGGTTTGGAGAAAAACGTCACTTTGTTCAAAGTTACATATACACAACTGACAAGGAGTTTAGATAATCATTATTTAAAATTTGCTGGCGAGTTTATCTCCGAACCTTCTTCAGATAGAAACCAAGCCAGAAATTCACAGTATCATTGCAAAATACATTATAGTATGCATTTGCATAGCAGTAATTCATATACCACGTCACTGGTTTAAGTGCTTTATTTACATGGTATAAAACTGTTGTCAGCTCAGATGAGTGTATAGTGAGTTGTATTTAGTTGATGAGAAAAGCTTAGTGGTGGATACAGTCAGATGGCCAGATACTCACGTGAGGTGTATAGGAGATGAATCAGGAAGAGGGGAGTATGAGACACCCTCTTGGCATTTCTGTAACTAAGCTTAGTTGCAGTTCCAGAGAGCATCTTGTGAAAGTTAATATTAAAATGTTTTTTTTAATATAAAAATCTGTTATAGATTATAAATGCAGCAGAACAGAGATTACAGAAGAGCTGATTCCTCACTAAACAATTGATAATTATTTCTAGAACAGTGGCAACCTCAAGAATGGCTCAGAATGTTGGAGGGGTGGCTGAACTGGGAAGGAAGATGTAGAGAATTTCCTCTGCCACTGGAGAATGGAGGAGGTAGGTATTGCTTTGATGCAATAGAGACCCCTACAGTATGCAGAGGAGTGCTGCTGCAGTTGAACCATGATGCTGTGTCTGAATCTGTTTGGTCATCTAGCAAACTTAATCTATGGCAAAGTCCATGCTGATTGATTTTAAGTTACCTGGTGTAATTGTAGCCATTATTGTGAAGAAAACTTTCTCAAAGCACTTGACTAAATTATGATAAGCATTTTGGTCTATAGTTATCACCACAGGTTCCTCCCATGAGTAATGAAGTCACAAAAGCTTTTCCAAATATGTGTTCTAAGACAATTAAGCTACAGTGTAATAAACTGGCTAAAATAGGAACAGCAACATGCCTCACTTTGCTTTAAAAATAGCCATTAATATTATGTGATCAGCTTGCATGTTACTGGGTTTTACCTGCTTATTTCTTTGTTATTTCTGCAAATATTTTAGGACAAACAGTTGTTGCCATAGTCATGGCTGGCTACACATACTTGAGATGAAATTGCTCAAGCGCCAGAAGCCAGCAGAAAAAGACATACTGCATAATGACAAAAACTTTTCTGATAGGAAATCATTGCCAGTGCAATTTTTAATTGTACACCAGCAATGGTTCACTTCTTTGGGAAGATTTTACCCTTCAACTTGATGTGACTATGGAGTTGTTATATACTCTGTGTGTGTGTGTTGGGGGGGGGGGGCTTTCCCCTGCAAAAAAAAAAAAAAAAAACTTTTAGATTTCAGGAATTTTTTTTTCATTCTTCTGGAATGTTGACTTTCAGGGTGTCTGTATTTCATAGTACAACCATAGTGGTTACTGTTAATGTCCAAATTAGAGATCTGAAGTAGGAGATTCATTTGTCAGCAACCTGTGGGTTATGGATCCGATATCGGATCCGATCCGGCATGGTTTATCCAGCTATGGATCCAAGCTCATAGCTCCTCCCCTCACCCATAATGCCCTGCTCTCCCTACATGACCTCAGATCTAGTTTGCCGCGTTCATGGTGACAGCTTGGTCTTGAGCTCCTACAGCCAAGTGGAAATTTGTTATTTAATAAGGGTTTTTTTTCAATCTTTAAATTGTACCTTTGTGTGAAAGTTATAGGTTCCCCATCCTTTTAAACTGTTTTTTGGTTAATTTACTAAATTTTTTGTGTAATTCCCTCCCCTCGCTGGTAGCGTAGTTGTGTGTGTGTGGTCTTTGGGGCCTGTAGTGTGTCTGAGTAGTTAACTTTGTTAACTTGTTAGTTTGTCAGAAGCCCCAAAGGCGATATTCTCGAAATGCTCCGAGTGTGGCCATAAGCTGTCCCCTGCTGATGGCCACACTCTGTGTGTTCGATGCCTTGGGGTTGAACACCTCACTTCTGGATGTTCAATCTGTGCAGGGTTCAACCCCAGGGCATTGAAGGAGTGGAGGTCGAAGCTGGTCTTGGCGGGACTTTTGCCCCCGGACACCACTTCGGCCTCCGCCCCCTTGGTAGTTACCGCCCCGGCGGTTCCTGCCGTGCCTGCTCCCCCTTCTCCTCCCGGGATTCAAACTCCCTCTTTGGGTTCGGAGGAGAGGGAAGCCAGGAAGAAGGACCGGAGGGAGAAGCGGGCTTCTCCCCCGGCCTCTCTGGCTGCTGGCTCTCCTCCTCCTCGGCTCCGGTCCCCATGCTTTTCACCGGGGCCTGAGGAGGAGGAGACCCGACCTCCTTCGAGGCTATCGAGGCGGCACTCTAGGCCTACCTCGGTAGCCTCTTCAAGGTCTACCTATAGTCTCTCCGACGCTGATCTGGACCGGATGATGCGAAGGTTCATCCAGGCCCAGATGCAGATGGGAGTGCTCCTGCCTCCCCCCCCCCCTGGGGGGGAGCTCGACCCCATTTTTCAAGCCCATAGCTCCTTCTCCGACCCGCTACCCGGGCTCAGAGCGTTCGGAGCCGGGCAGCTTCGGAGCCGGGGGTGGGTCGGCGCCGATAGTACTAGGTACTTCGGATCCGACCCTGCCCTCGAGTGTTTCGGATCCGACCTCTCGGAGCCTGGCTCCGAGCTTCGGATCCGGGGGACTCAGTGTGCCTTCGGCACTGTCCGTGTCGGAGTGCACTGGTCCCTCGGATCCGAGTGTCTCTGCGCCGGCTCCGATCCACTCCTCGCATCCGAGGGGGAGCAGACTGTCGGATCCTTTGGTCGAGGCTGGCACCCCTTCGGCTTTTGATGTAGTGGAGAGGGCTCTGTTGAGGGCTTCCGGACCCCCAGCACTTGCTTCGGCTCCGTCCCGCACTCATCTGCACTGGGTCAGGCTTCCGCCATCCGGCCATTGGGACAGCCCGCTTCAATGCCCCAAGCTGTTCCATTGGAACAAGACACTGCTTGCGAGGGCAGACAGCCCCCCCGAGGAAGCACCTCGCAAGCACACGTGTAAAAGGAGGCACATAGACTCCCCCGAGTCTTTAACTGAAGACATGGATTTGGAGGAGGGGGAAGGCTCCCCAAGATCACCCCCCGAGGATGTCTCCTTTGGAGACATCATGGAAATGCTTTGCATAAGGGGTGGGTGGTCTGCCCCAAGTCTTCCTCAGACGAGTCAGTGTTCTTGGAGGCATTCGAAGTGGGCCCGTCTACCTCTTGGGTGTCCCCTCCTGCCTTCTGCCGACCCCCTGGTGGACCTTATTACCATCAGGGCATGGAAGGAACCGGACACCGTGGAGCCAATCCCCAAAAGGCCAGACAGAATCCTTAGCCCCCCTGCAGACCGTGCCCACTGGAGTAAGGGACCTCTGGTAGATGCCATGTTGACGGCAGCAGCCACCAAGAGGGAACTCGCCCAGGAGAGTCCCTCAGTCCATCCTCCGAGCAAGGAGTCTCGGATGATGGACCACTTGGGGAAGCGAATGTATAGTTCAGCGACCTTCACGGTGAGGGCGCTCAACTATCTGGCACATGTTATCAGGATGCAGCGCGATCTTATTAAAGAATACGCTGCATCCCCCCCCCCAGAGTCCATGTCGGAGGAGGACAAACTTTTGCACTCCACCCGTATGGCCACTCTTCGGTCCGTGACGAATACCTCTATGCGGTTGCTGTCCCATGCTACTGAGGGAGCCGCTAGAGCTGCAGGAGTAGGCCTAGTCACTAGATGCCAGGCCTGGCTCCGCCATTGCGATTTCACGGAGCTCTTCAAGGCGTCTTTCGCGAACACCCCCTTCGATGGTTCTGCCCTCTTTGGCAAAACGGTTCGCGACACCTTGACCCAGAGCGAGAAGGACGGGAAGACGCTGTCTGCCGTCGGAATCCGCTTCTCTGTGCCCCAGAGGTCCTACTCTAGGAACCAAAAGGGCCAGAAGAAGATGTGGTTCCGGAAGTCGCAGCAATCCCAACCCGCTCCGGACAACCAGTCCTTCCATGGCAGAGAGGACGCCGCCCCAGGGGCAGAGGGGCTCCCAGGAATTTCGGGTCCAGAGAACCTTTCTCTGAACGGCCCGCGCAGCAGCCCTGAGGGGTTGCCCGACTGCTCCACTCTGGAGGCAGTCGGGGGACGTTTTTCGGAGCACCTAGCGGCGGCATGGGAGTCCATAACATCAGACCGCTGGGTCAGGTCCTCCGCATTATATCCAGAGGATACAAGATCCCCTTTCATCACGTCCCAAAGCTAAACTCACTCCCCGACGTTCCACCCGGTCAGTGGGAGGCCGCTTCAGCAGAAATTGGCCACCTGCTGAGGAAAAGAGCCATCCAACCCGTCCCCCCAGACCAGATCGGATCAGGGTTCTACTCCAGGTTCTTTTTAGTGCCAAAAAAGACGGGGGACCAAAGACCAATTTTAGACCTATCCCTATTAAACCTGGCAGTTCCCAAGGAAAAGTTCCGGATGGTCACTTTGCAATCCATCCTCCCCCTTCTGGGAGAGAATCACTGGATGTGCTCTATAGACCTCAAGGATGCGTACTACCACATACTGATGGACAGACGTTCCAGGAGGTTTCTTTGCTTCCGGCTGGGAACCAGTCACTACCAGTTCAGGGTCCTTCCCTTTGGTCTCACCACAGCCCCCAGGGTGTTCACCAAAGTATTAGCAGTGGTTGCGGCCCACCTGAGGCTTCAGGGGGTGCAGGTCTTTCCGTACCTGGATGACTGGCTTCTCACCGCCCCAACAAGGCATCTACTATCCTTGGCGAAAGACTCCTTTCTTCATCTAGCTCCCTGCCTGGGCATCACGATAAATGTAGCAAAATCCAACCTGGCCCCTACTCAGTTGATAGAATTTATAGGTGCCAGGTTAGACACGAGGGAGTTAAGAGCCTTTCTCACAGCCGACAGAGTTCAGAATCTGCGACTCCAGGTGCAGGCTATCCTCCACTCCAGCTCAGTTCCGGCGGAATTGGTCCTGAGGGCTCTAGGGTCCATGGCGGCAGCGATTTCTCTTCTTCCACTCGCCAGGTTCAACATGCGGGTCCTTCAGTGGACACTTCAAGTTCAGTGGTCTTACCTTGCTCTCCCCCTGCATCATCCCATTGCGATCATCAAGGCTTGCAAGCGGTCTCTCTTGTGGTGGCTCCATTCTCAGGATCTCCATGGAGGCCGCCCCTTTTGTGCTTCTCCCCCTCTCGCCACGGTGACCATGGACGCCTCCCGCCTCGGGTGGGGGGGCATTTTGCAGGCCGGACGGTCCAAGGCACGTGGAACGACTTAGCGACCTCCCTGCATATCAGTGTTCTAGAGATGAGGGCAGTGCTCTTGGCGTTGCGAGCACTTCAGGCCTTTCTTCCCCTGGGAACAATTGCGATTCAGTCAGACAACATGTCAGTTGTCTGGTACATCAACAAACAGGGGGGAACCAGGTCTTATCCTTTATGTCGAGAAGCCATGAGAGTGTGGGAATGGGCGATCTCCACCAACCGCTTTCTCATCGCAACGCATATTCCGGGTCGGTCCAACATCCTTGCGGACAAGCTCAGTCACACCATTCTCTCCCCATACGAGTGGTCTCTCAATGCTCAAGTAGCGAAACGTATCTTCGCACAGTGGGGAGCTCCTTGTTGCGATCTCTTTGCGTCTCCCTTAAACACCAAGTGCGACAGTTTTTTCGCTCTAATCCCTCCAGGGGATTCCCTGAGAGACGCTCTGGTGCATGCTTGGCCTCCCGGTCGTCTTTACGCATACCCCCCTTTACCTCTTATGCTCCAGGTTCTTCAGAAAGCCTCTCGGTTGGGGTGCAGAATGATCCTCATTGCCCCATTCTGGCCTCGACAGATCTGGTTCCCTTACCTAAGGTCTCACTCGGTGAATCCACCTTGGATTCTAGATCCCATTCCGGATCTGATATCACACCCATCGAACCTACCAACTCCGAATCTGGACAACCTGAAGCTAACTGCTTGGCTGCTCCAGTTCCACTCCTAATCAGGACTCCCGGTATCTCGTCCCCTGTTAAGGCCATCCTGGTAGCGGCTCATAAGCCCTCTACCAGAAAAATTTACCGCAGTAAATGGAAAAGATTCTCCATTTGGGTGGAGCGGCAGGGTCTAGATCCCTTCACGGTTCCCCTTCCTTTGGTGCTAGACTTCCTTACCACTCTTTTTAATGATGGTGCTAGTAGTTCCACGGTCAGAGTGCAGCTTGCGGCCATTTCTCACTATCATGTTGGTCATGACTCTGGACCGCTTATATCCGCCAAATTATGTAAAATCTTCCTAAAAGGCACCTTTCTGCTTAGGCCCCCTGTCAAGCAGGCGGTTCCACCATGGGATCTTTCCTTGGTTCTTCAGGCCTTGACCGCTCCCCCCTTCGAGCCTGTGGCCACAGTAGATCTTAAATTCTTATCTCTCAAGACTGCATTTTTAGTAGCCATTACTTCGGCCAAAAGAGTTTCGGAACTTCAAGTCTTATCCGCGAAGCCACCTTGCTTGGTCTTCCATCCGGACCGCGTATACCTCAGGACCAATCCCTCCTTTCTTCCTAAGGTAGCTTCAGAAGCAAACATTAATCAGTCCATCAACCTCCCTGTTTTCTTTCCTAAATACCAGAACAAGGGTGAATACAAGCTGCACTCCTTGGATGTTCACAGGCAGCTTCGTTTTTATCTTAACAGGACAGCTGGTCATAGGCAATCCGACCAATTGTTCATTTCCTTTGCCAAATTCAATCTGGGTAAACCAATTTCCAAAGTCTCCTTGTCACGCTGGATTTTGCAGTGTATTCTTTTAGCTTACCAAGCTTCTGGGAGGCCCGCACCGGAGGGAGTCCATGCTCATTCGACCCGGTCAGTTTCTACCTCAGCGGCCTTCAAAGCTAAGATTCCTCTGGATGACATTTGTTCAGCAGCCACTTGGGCTTCATCTCATACCTTTATTTCTCATTACAAGCTGGATATCACATCTAGAGGTAGAGCATCCTTTGGCTTCGCGGTGCTCCGGAATATCCTTCCATGACGGCCGCCCAAGATTCAGGTAGCTGGGGACTCTGTCCCACAGGTTGCTGACAAATGAATCTCCTACCTCAGATTTAGAAGTTATGTACTTACCATAACGTTCCATCTGAGTAGGTGGATTCTTTTGTCTGCAACCATCCCGCCCTCCTGTCCCCCTGGCCTTGTCAGTTTCCTGCATAGAATGTGTTACCCATTTCTAGGGTATTTTGATACAGGGCAAACTCGATCTGAGGTCATGTAGGGAGAGCAGGGCATTATGGGTGAGGGGAGGAGCTAGGAGCTCGGATCCATAGCTGGATAAACCATGCCGGTTCTGATCCGATATCAGATCCATAACCCACAGGTTGCAGACAAATGAGTCCACCTACTCAGATGGAACGTTATGGTAAGTGCATAACTTCTAATTGATTACTGCAGAGTAAAATAGATCACGGAGTACTTCCACCGTTCTACTAGTATTGATAGCTCTCTGACCATCAACTATGTGTTAGATTACTTAGGGTGTTCATATGTTTACTTTTCAGATTATTAGATGCCTTTGTTATTATCATTTGAATATATGGCCAAATTTAGACATGCACACAAGTTTTTGCAGTTCTGTTTCTTTTCCTGAATTGTTTTTGCACAACTGTATACCCGTGTTTGACTTGTGAAGTAAAACATCTAGACTTTCTGAAAGTGATGATGCTTGTTTACTGGTTTACCAACTGAACTATTCCACCAGTTTGAGTTAGATCTGGGAGGTATAACACCAGAGTTGCTGCTGTAATGTAATATCGAGTTTATTACTGAACGTCTAACAAGTCTGGCGTATGTCAACCTTTAGTAATTCTGTCTTTCACAACAATGGATCTAATGTTGTTAATCTTCATTCATTCATGATGAATATGTTTCGGTACCATACTCAGAACCGATTTGGCCAATATACAAGCTCGCACCAGCCAAAAACTCTCGAGCTAAGAATACCCATAGTGCCCCTGTCCTTATCTCTTCAGATCTCTTTTGCTGTGTAGAATTCAAGGTGTGTCAGGCCAACTATCAAGCTAAGTGCTTCATTTATTTAAAAATCCTTTAACGTTTTCAGTCTAAAATTTATCTTTAGTCCTTAAACTTTAGTCATCTATTGTTAGTGATAGTTTAATGTGTGAGTGAATTTCTTTCCAATTTTTTTTTTTTTTTTTTTTTTTACCTTTAACTGTTGGTATTTCTTTGTACCATTGTCAGTACAGGACCCTCCCTTCTATGCTTTGGTATTTTTTAATACCATCATTGGTATTCGCCTCTCATCCTTACCTTACCCTTTGAGTATACTTTCTTTACCGTTTACCAAAAAAAGAAAAAAATGTTCCCCTTTGATGTGTGTACTTCCTTACTGTTGATTGTGGATCAGCATATTATTTGTGATAGATACTTCTCTAAGACTGCTGTCTATTTTGTACATTTTTTGCAATTTTTCTTCATATTTTGCTGTCTGTGGAGAACTCCTTTCTATAATATCTGATAAAGAGAGCACTACAGGGTTTAAGCAGTGTGATAAATGTAGCAGGAAAATGCCAAATTTGACAGACATATGTCCTGGTTTTATTGTCTTGGAGTTGCACACTTGAAGATTCAACCACCTTGCAAGTTTTGTAAGAGCTTTAGTGCCCGTGCCTTGGCTGAACGTAAAAACAAATTGATTTTAACGGGTCTCTTGAAAACCCCTTTTTGGAGGCTTTATCTGAGGTGGAGGTCTCAACCCCTCCTAAAGAGGAGCCACTCTTTGCCTTCGTCTCCTCAAACCCAAGAGTTTAAAACTGCTAAGGCCTGGGTTCATATGGAACTGAAACAGAAACTCTTGAAAATGACTTCTACTCCTACTATGGCACCGGAGGCCAAATCTCCATGCATGGCATCATCATTGTCTACGGAATCAACTACTTCCGTGGTACCGCAGACCTTCTTGGCACCAACAGTAGTCTCCCCCTTAAAATTGGTTACTTCCCTCCCCTCATCATCTGGTCCTATGACCGCAGTGCCGAAGGTCGAGACACTGGCCAGGACCTGACAATTCCCCGTCAACTGACCCTTTTGCTGGACAACTGAGTCCATTCCATGACCGATCTGAATCTCCATCAGGAATGTCAACCCGCTCCACCAGGAGCCTTTCAGAGTTCGACGTAGCGAGACTTTTGGATCTGCCTCTAGCGACCAGAGGCATCCTGACTCCTCCTAGAATCTCCCTCCCATCCAGAGCCGAGGGTTTTTCACCACAGACTCTCACCTGTGTTCCTCCTTTAACCTCCGTGCAGATTTTGAAGCCCTCTATACCAACGTCTATCCCGGTACCAGGTTCCACTTGTAGATCTTACCGTGCTTCCAGGTCCTACCCTGTGGACCTCTGTTACTCGGAGCCGATCCACCCTAGAGACCTTGACTGGTTCGTCAGCACCGTGACCCTCTAGTATGGCTCCAGTTTTGTCTACAGCACCGTCTATGGTTCCATTTGCTCTGACAGGTCTGAGTCCTGTTGCTGCTCCTCTCCTGGAGACAAGTCTCATCAGAGCGGGGTGTGACCCCAGTTCCAAGGTTGCCCTTCTTGTTTCTGCGCTTCCATCCCTCTTCAGGCAGGCCTGCCTTCCAGGTTACGGAGTGGGCATTTGCCTCAGCAGGCTCACAGTTGGCCCCTTTTGACACTGGAATGTCACTTATACATGTCCTCTGTTCCGCATCTGATACAGTCCACTACACCGGGACATTGAGTATGGGAGCAGCAAGATACCCTACTGCAGGGCACTCTCTCTACAGCATCTTCAGACTTTCCCCCTGAGGACCCACCCCATAAGAGACTGTGCAAGAGGAAGCACATTGATTTCCCCTGAGGAATCCCTCACAAAAGATGCTGATTACGATGAGAGGGAAGGATCCCCACAGTCACCCCTAAAGGTGCCTCCTTGGGAGACCTATTAGAGATCCTGTAACAGAGGGGTGATTAGAAGTCCACCAACCCTTCCTCTGAGGAATCTGTATTCTTGTAGATGTTCTGTGCTCAACCCACTACTTCCTGGGTGACCCCACTTGCAGATGAACTAGTTAAGCTCATCGTGCAATGTGCCTGGAAGGCCCCTGAGACCATTGAGCCTATCCCCCAGAGACTGGAGAAAATATGATCACCCCCAGAGGATCAAACTCATTGGTCCAAAGGCTTGGCAGTGGATGCTGTGGTGGTGATGGCAGCAAAAAGGAAAGAACTTGCAGAGGAGAGTCCTGCTATCCATCCTCCAGAGAGTCTCAGATGATGAACAGACTACAGAAGTGAGTTTATGCCTCAATGACCTTTGCCATATGGTCATTGAACTATTTGGCACATTTCACCCACCTCCAGAGAGACCTACTCCCAGCACTGTCAGGATCGTTAGCAGGAGCAGTGTCTGATGAGGTACGTGACAAAGTTGCCTCACAGATTGCTACCCTGGAGTCCATTTCTAACTCTTCCATGCAGTTGATTGCACATACAACCGAAGGGATGGCCAGAGCAGCGGGTGCAGGTGTTATGAGACATCATGCCTGGATGCACTTGTGTGACTTTGCGGACCCCTTTAAGTCTTCCTTCATCAATGCTCCCATTGACGCTTCATCTCTTTTTGGGCCAAAAGTTAAGGACACGCTAGCCAGGTGTGAGAAGGACAGCAAGAGCCTTTCTGCTGTGGATGTACGTTTTTCTGTTCCCCAACGATCCTACTCTAGGAATCAGAGGAGCAGAAAGATGTGGTTTAAGAAGTCTCAAGGCCTTTCCGTGGCACACGTGGTGATTTTTCCTCCTGTGGCAGAGGGGGGAATTCATCAGGAAGACGCCCTCCCCGAGGCAGAGGGGCCCACATAACCAGGGGTCCAGAGATTCCTTCTCTGGGCAGCCCTACCAGTGCTCCTGGAGAGAGGCCCGATCACTTACCTCTTGAAGCAGTCTGGGGAAGATTCTCTCTGCACCATTTAACCTGGCATTCCATAACAATGGATTCTTGGGTGCAGAAGATAATGACCAGAGGTTATCACATCCTCTTCAGTCTTTACCAGAGGCCACAAAAGTGAATACCCGACGTTACACCCAGTTAAAGGGACACAGCAGCACAAGAAATCTGAAAACTGCTCCAAAAGAGTCATCCAGACAGTCCCACCAGACCAGATAGAATCCAGATTCTACTCGAGATTCTTTTTAGTGCCAAAAAATGACAAGAGGACTAAAGGCCAATTTTAGACCTCAGCATCCTAAACAAGTTCGTCAGACCGACCATATTCTGGACGATCATGGTTGTGTATCCTTCCATTTTTGGAAAAAGGCGACTAGATGTGACTGAGATCTTCAGGATGTGTATTACCACACAAAAATGGACAAATGCTCCAGAAGATATTTCCACCCTCTGGCTGGGTGCCAGTCACTACCAATTTTGAGTGCTGCCCTTTGGTCTCTCCTCAACCCTCAGAGTGTTCACCAAATGCATAGCAGTAGTAACAGCTCACTTGAGACTGCAAGGATGCCAGGTGTTTCTATATCTGGAAGATTGGCTCCTTACCGCCCCCACAAAGTATCTACTGCTTCAGGCCTTACACTACACTTTATAGCTAGCATGACTCCTAGGGATCTCAATAAATGAAGAGAAATCAAAACTAGAGCCCACTCAATGTCTAGAATTCATTGAAGCAGCACTCGACACAAGTTCTTGTCTGGTCTCCCTTCCTCTTCAAAGGCTTCATAGACTCAGATCCCAACTCGGAGTGATACTCTCAAGTCAAAGTCCCCATTTGTTCAGTCCTGCAACTATTGGGTTCTGTGGAGCAACAATTATTGTAGTCCCTCTAGCAAGACTCCGCATTTGATTCTACAATGGCTCCTAGTGTCACAGTGGTCTCTATTGGCACACCCCATGTTCTTTCCAATTCGCATCACAAACTACTGCAAACAAGATTTGAATTGGTGGATAAAGCCAGAAATAGAACTATGGAGTCATCCCTTCTCATTCCCTTAGCCCAAGGCCATAGTGACCACAGATGCAGCTCTGATGGGGTGGGGTCATTGTCATGGACAGACAGTCCAAGGCACTTGGTCCCCCTTAGAGGCCGATTTGCATGTCAATGTCCTAGAACTGAGAGTGCTTCTGGCATTACAAGCATTTCAATCTGTCCTTCCATTCTGGAAAGTTGCTATCCAGTTGGGCAACATGTCGGTCATCTGGTACATCAAACAGGGGGGGCGGATCCTACTCCTTGTGTTGAAAAGCCATGAGAATTTGCCAATGAGCAATAGATTCCAGCCATTTTCTGATAGCAATGCGCATTCCCGGGAATTCCAATGTGATTGTGGACAAACTGAGCAGATGCATTCTCCTGACTCACGAGTAGTCCATCAGAAGTAGTGATGGAGATTTTCCACTGCTGGGGTCAGCCTTGCTGTGATCTATTCACCTCTTCCCTCAACCACAAATTCAAAAGCTACTTTGCCCTAATCCCCCTTCAGGGGGAGTCCCCGTGGGATACTGTAGTACACGATTGGCTTCCTTCCCTTTCCTCTAGAAAGCACTTCTGTTAAGAAGCAAAGTGATCCTCATTGCACCCTATTGGCCCCAACAAGTCTTGTTTTGTTCACTTGGTTCACTGACCATGGACACTGGATCCAACTCTGGGACTACTGTTGCACCCTCAAGAGTTATTCCACCCAAACCTACCGAGCCTCAAGCTGACAGCTTGGTACCTCCATTTCCAGTAATTGCCAGGCATAATAATTTATCTTCCCATGTCTGTAAAATACTTTTGTCTTCTCATAAACCCTCCACCTGAAGAATTTATTATAGTAAATGGAATAGGTTTGTCCTTTGGTCTCGAGGAAAAGAACTAGGCCCTTTCACCGCACCGATTAATTCAGTGTTGGAGTGTTTATCATCTTTACTCCATTCAGGAGCTTCAGCTTCTACCATTCGGGTCCATTTAGCAGCTCTCAAATTTCCATAATGGTTTTCAAGACTTCTCTTTGATATCCCACTATGTCTGTAACTCCTTTTTGAAAAGAGTCATACATATTAAACTGCTCTTCAAAGGCCCCATTGAACCTTGGAATTTGACTCCAGTCTACAAACTTTGACTTGTCATCCCTTCAAGCCTTCTGCCACTTGCAATATGAAATTCCCATCTTGGAAAACCTTATTCCTGGTAGCCATTACCTCAGCAAGAAGGATTTCTGAATTACAGGCCTTGTGTGCAAAACGTCCTTATATAGTTTTCCACAAAGAGAGAGTATCACTTTGGACTAATCCCTCATTTTTATCCAAGGTTGTTTCTGACTTGCATATTAATCAATCCATTGACCTACCAGTCTTCTTTCCAAATTTCGCTAATAAAGGAGAATATTGTTTGTGTTCATTGGATATACATAGGTAATTAAGTTTCTATTTAGACAGAACTAAATCCTTCCAAAAATCTGATGAATTATTCATGTCCTTTTCAAGACCCAAGTTGGGAAAATGGCTGAGAGACTGCATTTCCTTTGTTTATCAACAGAACAAAATACATTTAACCACTAAAATCAAAGTGCATTCAACTAAATCAGTGGCTACTTCAGTAGCTTTCCACTCCAGAACTTCTATGGATGATGTTTGTGCAGCAGCCACCTGGGCTACCCCTCATACCTTTGTCACTCATTACAAATTGGACTTGGTCTCCAGGGGGAGAGAATCCTTCGACTCAGTGGTGCTCAGGAATATGCTTCCATAGGGCCTTCTGAAAAAAAGTAGCTAGGGACTCCGTCCCATTCATAATGAATGAAGAGTAACAATATTAGGTAAAGAAATTATGTGTTTACCATAACATTTAATCTGTGTTGTTTATCTCCATTTATTCATGACATCCCACCCTCCTACCCCTTCCGAAAGACTCCTGGAGGTTCAGACTTGGTCCTGGTTACTTCATAGGGCATTTGCTCAGACAAAGCCTCCACTTTTACTCTTACGGGCAAACTTGATCTGAGGAGATAAGGAGAAGGGCACTATAGTTATTCTTAGTTCGAGCGTTTTTGGCTGGCACGAGCTTGTATATCGGCCAAGTCAGTTCCGAGGACAGAACTGAAACCTATTCATTGTGAATGAATGAAGATCAAGAACACAGTTGGAACATTATGGTATGAACATAACTTCTTTATCCTAATTATTAGCATCACATTTTGCTCTTTAGAACAATGTCTTTGTATAACCAGTGTAGACATTTTACCCTGCTGCATTGGCATTTTTGTTGTAAACTATAATGATATGAGTTACCCAGTTCAAGACAGAATTATGGATTTTGCCTAGTGTAGCCTTGGAAATTAAACCTAATTTTAAGTTAACTAGCCACTACCCCAATAGCTAAACTTATCTTATTTCTTACACACACTGGGGTTGTCTCTGTGGTCCTGACTGCCATAATAGAGCAAATGAGCTAGGAAATAAGCATGTACCTAACAGTTTCTGTGCCTTAAGGAATAATACTTGAACCATAGATTCCTTAAACTCTTGAACCAAACTCTGTATTTGATTTGGTAGATTACAACTTTAATAGTATGCACTAACCTGTACCCCTTAGTACTCTCAGGCAAGATAGTTATCCTCACTGTAATGTAGGCGATTCCTTTTGACCAGTAAAAGAGCTTTATACTTATTCATTATTTGCCCTTTTTACTAGGTAGTACCATCATACTGGACTTCATCATCTGCGGTTCTGCCAGAGTATCCCAAGCAAAAGTTAATCCCAGGGAAAAGCTCTCCCACCCACTGTAAGCTTGAACCTGCCTTCCAGAGGCCTTGCCCTAATACAGTGGATGTATGTGTTATTGAATTCATATTTAATACTGATGTCCTTCAAGAATGCAACTGCAGTCCTGACATATGGGTTGTCCTGCCTCAGGCAGCCCTTCGGTCGGCCGGATTCCAAAGTCTGGGTCTGGCGTCGGCTGATGTCGCCTCTTCCCCGACGTCAGAGCGGCTGGGGTATAAAAGCATCCGCCGACGCCATCTTCTTCAGTCTTTCTTGCTGCGCGGTGCCCGAAGCAGAAGCAGTTTGCAAGTGCCGGTCGGCCAGCTCCTGTGTTTTCAGTTACCGAAGTCATCAAAAAGCTAAGTACCCCGTTGGGGAACCTTTTTCTTGCCTCAGCCGATGTCAGAAAAAATTGAAAAAGTTAATAATTGTTTGTCTTGTGGTAAACAAATACCTCATAAGGACTTCCATTCTTACTGCCTTCCCTGCCTGGGCCCAGACCACGACGTCTCGGCCTGTGCTGCCTGTGCTTGCTTTAATAAGCGCACACTCAGGCGCCGGGCAGAATTTGCCGAAGACCTTTTTGGCGAAAATTACGCTTATATCATGCCGTCGGAACAACCGACAGCACATATTTCCAAAAAACGAAAGGACCGGGACCGACATCCTCGGCCCGTGTCGTCCACCGACACCACGCCTAAGCCTCCTGCGAATGCATCGGTCTCTTCGGAGGCGGTAATTCAACCGCTCCAGACCGACGACACTGCTTTATCGCGTACTTAGGTCCCGGAGGTTTCCCCAGTGCCGGTTGTTGATTTTCCTCCCGAAACCGAAGCTCAAGATTTACCTGACACCATACCGGTGGATAAAGTTACAACTGCACATGGGGCAGCTAGGCCTCTGGTCTCCATGTCCATCAAGGCCTACACACGTGCCAAGGCTGCCAGCCAGGCTAAGGCTCATCCTTCTAAATCTTTTTCCCAGGGCCCCTCTTCTGATAAACAGATCAAGACTCTAGCTGCAGATCTAATCTCTCTAATCAGAGGTTCTCAGGCGCATCCAGACAGAGGTTCTCAGCCGCCTGCAGATAAAAGGCCTAGGGCTGAGCAGACAGACACCCTCTCTTCAGATAAAGCCTCTAGGGATTCAGAACACTCAGATACCCAGGAAGAATCCTTCCAGGCCTACGAGGACTCTGATGCTGAGGAATCAATTCCTTCTGCCTCTCCTCCAGAGGATATTTCTTTCGGAGAAGTTCTCCACTCCATGAGAGAACATTTTCAGTGGCAGGGTCAGGAATTCACTGACTCAAGGAAAAGGCTACGTAACTTCCTTAAGTTACCCCAGCACAGACCATTAGCTATTCCTCCAGTGTTAGATGTCTTGGATGATGTATACTTAGACTCCAGTGCTTCCCCTGATTCTCTCCCTCCTGCTGCTGTCAGACCAGACAGATATTACAGGGTTCCAGAAACTCATAAGCATCTCTTTAAGGCCCACTCTGTGGATCTAGAAACTATTTCTCAGGGGCCCAATGGAGTGGCTACTTCCTCGGCCAAAAACCCTTTGCCCGCGGACAGGGAATCCAGGTCCCTGGAGAGATGGGGCAAAAAAGTTTATACCTCTTCCACCCTTGCCATGAGGTCACTTAACTGTCTTTTTCATATGTTTCAGTACCAGGATTACTTAATGGATGATTTGCAGAAAAAGTTAGCCTCTCCTGAGCCTATAGATAGAAAGGCCTTGCAGGATTTGGTTCATAACACTCAGCAGGTTAGCAATCATTTTCTTCAGTGTGGTTATGATGCATTGGAAGCTTCATGTAGGGCAGCTATGACAGGGGCCGTTATACGTAGCTTGGCTGAAAGAACAGCCACTGCCAGACCATGTTAAAGTAAAGCTCCTAGATGCACCTCTGGAAAAACAGAAGCTTTTTGGTGCTACTGCACAGGATGTGTTGAAGTCTATTGAGGAAAAGGCTAAATCAGTACAGACAGTCAAAGATTTCCTCCAGGTTCAGCCACCCAGATTCAGCAGGAATTGGCCTTCAAAGAATTGGTCCTTTCCAGACACTGACAAGTTCCAAAGGGGAAAAAACAGGCATGCTCAAGGTAGAGGGCAATACCGAGGCTCCTACAGGGGCCGCCAATGGCAACCACCAAATCAGAGAAGTGGCGCAGGGAGTTCAGCTGCACCACAGGGACAATCACAATGACTTGACTTTCACACCGCCAACCAAGGCTCAAAGAGAAGCACCTCTAGGTGGAAAATGATCCTTATTCTCAAAGAACTGGCACATTTTAACCAAGGACAAATGGATTCTGGACATAATAGAAAAAGGTTACAGGTTCCACTTCCATACCTTACCAACAAGACAAGGCATGCCAAACCTGCCACAAAATCAAAGGGCAGAGGCACTCATACAAGTTTCAAAGCTGTTACAAATAAAAGCAATAGAAAAGGTTCCTCCTCAGGAACAAGGTCAGGGATTCTATTCAAGACTGTTCCTTGTTCCAAGAAAAGAAAAGCAATGGAGACCTATACTGGACTCGTCCACTCTAAACACTTTTCTCATTGTGCCAAAATTCAAAATGCTGTCGTTACAGCAACTCCTTCCCATGCTGGGCAAGGGGTCTTGGCTGGTTACTCTGGACCTCAAGGAGACATACCTGCATGCCCCAGTCAGACACAGTTGCAGAAGATACCTCAGATTTCTTGCAGGGTCAGAGCATTATCAATTCTCAGCATTGCCGTTTGGCTTATCTACTGCGCCCAGAGTATTCACGAAATGCCTGGCATCAGTAGTTGCACATTGCAGGCTCCAGGGGATTCAAATATACCCTTACCTGGACGACTGCCTTATTCAAGCAGACAGCAAACAAACCCTGATAAGAAACTTGGACTATGTCATTCAATTACTACAGGCTTTGAGATACACAGTCAGCATTCAAAAATCAAGACTACTGCCATCCCAACAGATTATTTTTCTAGGAGCCAAACTGGACACAAAATCACAAATGGCTTTCCTCACAGAGGAAAAACAAGAACATTTACCAGATTACTTCAAAAGCCTAGCAAAGCTCACCCAGCTGACTGCAAGGAAAATCCTGCAGGCCCTGGGGTTCATGGCATCTTGCATTCTTCTGATCCCTCTGGCAAGACTACACATGAGAAAGCTACAATGGTACCTAAAAGGCTTATGGTCTCAACACAGCCACAACCTAGAAGACGTAATACCACGCATTCCATGCCTGCAAAGGGAATTTTTGTGGTGGGCTCAAGCAAGTCATTTAAACAAAGGCATGTCTTTCAACAAACCTCAAGCAAGTCAAATCATTACAACAGACGCCTCAGATCATGGATGGGGGGGCGCACATGGAGGGCAGATGCATTCAAGGGCAATGGACTCTCAGGGAAATGCATCTGCGCATAAATCAAAAAGAGATGTTGGCAGTGATGCATGCAATCGAGGCCTTCGGGAAATCCCTTCAACAAGGTCATCTGCTAATAAGGACAGACAACACCACTGTCATTTGGTATATAAACAAGCAGGGAGGCACTCATTCTTATCCCTTCTGCAGACTAACAATGACTCTTTGGGAAAAGTCCCTGAAACTGAACATCCACTTGCAATCCCAGTTTGTTCCAGGCAAGGACAATGTTCTGGCGGACAGGCTGAGCAGAAATTTCTTGGACCCGCACGAATGGATGTTGCATCCACACATTTTTTCACAAATAACAAGTGTATGGGGAAGACCGGACATAGATCTCTTTGCTTCTCACCTCAATAATCACCTGGAGAAGTTCTGTTCAAGGACGCACCGCACCATCCTCTAGCCTGGAGAACGGATGCTCTCTCCTTCAGCTGGAATTCCCTAACAATTTATGCATTCCCTCCTCTACCATTACTGACCAAGGTGTTACTGAAGATCAAAGCAGAAAAACCAAAAGGCATTTTGATAGCTCCAAACTGGCCAAGGCAGCACTGGTACCCATTGCTACTGAGCATATCTCGCACCAAACCGTGGCCCCTGCCTCAATGGCCTCTGGTTCTAACTCAGCACAATTACAGGACTGTTCATCCAAACCTGCAAACATTGCAGCTGACAGCTTGGAGGGTTCCATGACTTCTACCCATATCTCTTTCCAAAAAAGTTCAAGAGATCTTACTGAAAGCACGCAGACCTTCCACCAGAAAAACCTATTCAGCCAAGTGGAAGAGATTCATCATCTGGAATGCCAACAAGGGTCAGGATGCATCAGTAATGAGCATACCACAGATATTAGAATACTTGGCAGAAATGTTTCATAGTGGCCTCTCATATTCTTCCATAAAAATTCACGCTTCAGCAATCTCAGCAAAATACAACTGTGACCCACCTGTGTTTTCGCATCCCTTGCTAAGCCAGTTTCTAAGAGGGATAAAGAATATCAAACCTCCCAGGAAACCACCAGTACCTGCATGGGACCTCAATTTCGTCTTGGAAAAATTAACTCTCCCTCCCTTTGAACCAGCAGCATCTTCAGAAATGCAATTTCTCTCCTGGAAAATGGTTTTCCTGTTGGCAGTTACCTCAGCAAGAAGAGTCTCGGAGATACAGGCCCTCATGGCAGTACCTCCTTTTCTCATTTTTCATCAGGACAGAGTTTCTCTAAGAACCAATCCTTCATTCATGCCAAAAGCGATATCCAGGGTGTCTCTAAATCAAGCAATTCACCTGCCTACTTTCTTTCCCAATACTCAAAATAAGGGGGAAAAGCTGCTGCACACTTTGGACATTCACAGACAATTACGCTACTACTTGGACAGAACAAAGCCCACCAGAAAGTCTGACCAACTATTCGTAGCCTATGCTGCTGGAGTGCAAGGAAAGGCAATCTGCAAACAAACAATTTCAAAATGGATTGGACACTGCATCAGATTCTGTTACTCCTTCCATGGAAAAGGTGTGCCAGCCAATATTAGGCCACACTCCACCAGAGCTATAGCCACATCCACAGCCTTTCTAAGAGGAGTGGCTACAAAGGACATTCTAGAGGCTGCTACATGGAGCTCCGTGCATACATTTACCAAACACTACAACCTGCCTTTATACTCCAGATCCCGAGCAGGCTTTGCTTCGGCAGTCCTGCAGGGCATTTTAGCTACACCATCCCTTTCTTAGATCCTACCACCCCCAGCTTGGCTATGGTATTCTACCCATATGTCAGGACTGCAGTTGCATTCTTGAAGGACATAGTACAGTTTTGTACCTACCATAAATGTAGATGTCCGATAGATATGCAACTGCAGTCAGGTTTTCCCTCCCTCCTACCCCTCTGTATTTTTCCTTATGGGTCCATTCCCCCTTTTCTCTATTAGCTGGGGATATCTGTTATGGTGTATCTGTTTATTACTGTTGTGCATGTCTGGAATTTTTTATCCATTCACCAAATTTAGCCTTCTTTGGAGGGCACCTGGCATCTGGGGCAAGAAACACTGAAGAAGATGGCGTCGGCGGATGCTTTTATACCCCAGCCGCTCTGACGTCGGGGAAGAGGCGACATCAGCTGACGCCAGACCCAGACTTTGGAATCCGGCCGACTGAAGGGCTGCCTGAGGCAGGACAACCCATATGTCAGGACTGCAGTTGCATATCTATCGGACATCTACATTTATGGTAGGTACAAAACTGTACTTTTCTATCCCTTAGGCTCCATCTACATGGCTCCCTAGTACATCACCTCTCATCCCCCTACCACTCTCTACCCCATATCTCCCTCCTATTTACCACTTCTTAAACCAGAAGCTCTCCTATTTTGCTTTAGGGGCACACTATAGAAACATCTGTAATCCCCAAGCTTATTCACTTCTCTCATTTTGCCTACTTTCCTCTGTCTGCTTATGTCTTCTATTCTGGTCCTCTCTTTAAAAATCTAAAACTTAGTTAATTTAACTTAGTAGCTCTCTCCATGCTTCCCTCAACTACTCGCTGTAACTCTAGTCATCCTTTATCCTTAGCTACTCCTACATTTCCAACCAAACAACTTACCTGACTGTTTTTCTACAAAAAGATCTTTACAAAGGGCCAGGCCCAGCCCACTACATTCATCCTTTGCTCCAGCCAGGCTCACTGTTCCCCTGCTCTACCCCCATTTCCACCCACCCCCACTTCATTTAGATTTATACCTATAGAGACCACACACACAATTACCAACCATTACTTATCATTCAGCAATTAACTCAAAAAGTAATAGCACTAAATTTCACCCCTTCACAGCAATATTACACCTTAAAGCAAAACATTTGCAACTCATCCTATATATTAAACTACCTCCTCACTCTGTTCACACCCCACACCAACAATCTGCAAACCACAGGCAATGCTTCATATACAGAAAAACTACTTACATATAACCGTACTCCAAGCATTCTCTAGTTATATACTACTACTTTTATGTTCCCTCACCCATCTGCAAGTTAAGATCTCGCCTCCATGGCAAACTTAGCCAATAGGGCACCACTATAATATAGCCCCTAGCTTTATCTGTACCTCACATATAACCTTCCACTTAGGAAAACATTTTCCATTAAGAAGTATATCCCACACCTCTCATAAACTTAAACTACTACACAAACTTATCAAACTCTCTTTGCACATAGTGAAACAATTGAGATGCTGCGGCGACATACAACCTATTTCTGGTTCCATCCCCTCCACTGACACACTGAACGACTCCAACCCAGTTAATCTTGACCCACTAAACCAGAAAAACAATTCCTCCCGTATTTTCCTTAACATGAATGTTAGAAGCATTTTAAATAAAATTCATGACCTTCATGCCTTATTCTGTCTTTACTCTCCAGATATTGCAATAGTAACAGAAACATGGCTAAAACCAGACAATAACAATAATGAAATAACAGCCACTGGCTATAATATCTTACATAGAGACAGGAGTGGTAAAAATGGCAGGAGGGTTTCAATCTTTTTCAAAAGCCACCTAACTCTCGACCACTTAGATTTAAGCATACCTGTCTTTTACAAAGCAGAACTCATCTTTGCTAAGCTAAAAATTTATCCCAAAAAAGATGATATAGGCAGATATATCCCACCAGGTAATATTCCTACAATGGAAAATACTATATTGGGTCTCCACCTCTCTCACTCAAGAAACAATTCTGTTGGGGGACTTTAATATAGATTGGCTTAACTGCTCTGAATGTAATCCATCATCCCGCACTAACCTCCATGGGTTCACCCAACTCATCTCATCCCCCACAAGAACTGATAAATCATCAAACTGCTAGTCCATTCTGGACTTGTTTTTTGTAAGTAATCCCTCCCTTGCAGCTCAGTCTGTCTGTCTGCCTGACAACCTAAGCAACCATCAGCCAACCTATCGCCTCAGCCCATACTCACCAGTTCAGCCAGACTACCTTTCGAGTAGTCAAAAATAAAAAAACTTTAACCCCAACAACTTCATCACCTCTCTAAAATGTAACTGTAACTCTCTTACAGCTATCTCTTGATAATGCTGTAAACTACTTTATCTCAACTTTTTTAGATATACTGAACCACCATGTACCACCTAGAAGTATCTGAGTAAAACCCAACCATGCACAACTAAAGAATGTATATTCATGCTGAAAGTCAGGGAAACATTTCACAAATACAAAAGCCAAATAAGGCAAACATTCTTAGAATGGTGAAACAAAGCTATGAAATTTGTAAAATTAGACAAGATAAACTGCTAACATAACATACAGAAAAAGCATACTAAAAACCCTCAAAAATTCTGAGCTGCAGGTAATAGCATAATACAACCAAGTAAATTAGCTACTCCCACACCAAGAACAGCAAACAATTCAGATAACATTCCCACCCAATTCAATAAATATTTCACAGAAACAGTTTACACCCCTGCAGACTCCCAAAGTAATGCAAGCTGTTCCAACCAATCCACAACCCAACATAGCACCAACTCCCAAAATAACACCTTCCACTAACGTACACCCAGTATCTGTCAAATGTATTACAAAACGTCTCCAAAAACTCAAATGAACCAACTAGCCACTGATTGCTTACCCTCAGAATTCCTACAGTTAACAGCTGAAGCAATAGCCTATCATGTAGCCATATTCATAAATAGATCAATATCAGAGAGCAAGGTACCTATTATTTGTAACCCCCCCCACACACACACACACACACACATTCTACCACTCCACCAGGAAGGTTAACACCACCAAACTCACTAATTACTGCCCAATCTGTCCCAGTTATGTAAAGTGTTGAGTTGTCCATACCCAACTAATGGACTACCTTCTCAAAAACAAAACGCCCAACATGGTTTTAGACCCCTCCACAGCACCACCACAGCTCTAATGTTCTTTGCTAACACAGTTAACCACTATAGAAACTGGACAATTTGTATTGTCCATATTTTTGGACTTATCCAAAGCCTTTGATATGGTTAACTGTAATAAACATCAATATTTTCTCCAGTCTAAACCTTAGTTCCTCCACTATCGCATGGTTCCAAAGCTATCTATCAGGATGTCAGCAGGCAGTCCAGTGGCAACACCAGCTTTCTCTTCTTCCAGTTGCTTTAGCAGTTCCTCAAGGCTCCTTCATTTAGCCATTACTATTCTCTTTTCACTAACCAGCTCTCTACTTCTGCATCGTGCATCAGTAGTACAATATGCCAATGACTCCACTCTATGTGCAGCTCCTGCACTAAAAGACCTCCACACCTTAACCCAAGACTCCTTTCTATCGAAACATGGCTCACTAACTCCCAACTCTTTCTTAACCCCAGCAAAACAAAACTACTCTTCAGCTCATATCACTACAATTCATCATATAAGAATATGCAAATTCACAATGAATGCATCATTAACTGCATTAAGCTATCTTGTTAGTATATCGTACTGTATATTACACCTTTATTTAACTGGTCTTCTCAATCAATTATGCTTGCTACTAATTTGTTGATTTGTTGTTCATATAATCATTGTCACTATATGTCTATATAATCTTTGTAACTTACAGCATTCCTGTGAATAGATTAACATTGAAATGTTTGTTAATTCTGATATGTCTGTAACCTGGAGCTTTTCTCCCCTGGCCTCCACTGAAAATGGACATGTTTCCAATGGGACTTTCCTGGTATATACATCCAAATTATTCATCCAGAAGATTTTGGACCTATTTGTTTCATATGCCACTTGATGGTATCCTGCTTTTAAAGCATGATTAAGAAATGAATCATTGTTTTGATTGTAATTTTGTTGTAGGACTATTTTAGGTCACTGGCTAAAACTGCGACATTTCTTTCTAGGAGTTATAGCATGACTCCAGGTCTGTATATTTTTTTTAATTAAATGCCTCCCCTCAAGGATTGAGATACTTGTGTCTTTGGAAAGCTTGAGTTGTCCTTTCATTGTTAGCAAGAAATGTCATCCACGAAAGAAATCTTTGTTTGTTCATAGGTTCATACTAGGCTATCTGCCCTAGGGCATTTATAAGCCTAGCCCAGAGTTTTGTGGCTTTCACCACCCCTTTAGTTTGAAGGATACTATGCCCATTATTTTGCTGTGCCTCTGTCAAGCAGTGACACTGAGGTTATCCCTGGGGTATACCTGCAATCTCCCATCCATTGGTCAAGATTTCTCTTGAACAAAGCCAGCGAGGTGCTCTGCCTCACATGTACCGGGATTTTGTTCCACAGCATAGGGAGTCTCTGGGTGATGAATCTGTCCCTCCAGCATGTCCTATTAATAGCCGTGTTGAGGTTTAAGTCTCTTGCCCTTGTAGTTCTGATGGATTTAGATCTTTTGAGGTGAAGCATGTTCATTAATTCCGGGTTGGACATGGCCTTGTATGTCAGGCACAGGTCACCTCTGAGCAGACGGTATGCGACTGAATAGAGCTGGAGTTCCTTCAGTCGGGCAGCATAAGACATATTTTTGAGACCCTTTATCCTTTTGGTGAGGAACTTTTGGGGCCTTTCCAATTGCTGCAGGTGTTGGGTCAGATACATTCTGAATGGGGCATTGTACTCGATCAGTGGTCGGATGAGTGATGAGTACAGGGGAACGATGACCTCCCTTGATCTAGATGTGAATCCCTTCATGATCAGGTGGGCAATGTAGAAGGTCTTCCTAACTACTTTGGCAACGTGAGTGTCAAACAAAAGGTTACTGTCAACCTGGGTCCCCAGATCCCTGATAACCTCTTCTGTGCTTAGTGGATTACCACCTATATGGTAACTAGGGGTAACCTTGTTTTTCCCGAAGGGTATGACTATGCATTTTTTGGCATTTAACTTTAGGCCATGGCTCTGGCACCAGTTATCCGTTTCTATGAGACCCTTCTGAAGGATGTCTGTGTCAGATGGGTTTTCAACTATGGTGCCCAGTTTGCAGTCAACTGCAAACTTTGTCAACCATAATCCTCCTGTGTTTGCTTGTACTTCTGAAAAGTAGATGCCGAACAAAAGTGGGCCCAGGACTGAGCCCTGTGGGACACCACTTGTGACAGGCTTGGAGTCTGACATGGCGCCAGCAACTCTGATCCTGTGGGTTCTGTCGCTTAGCCAGTTTGCAACCCATCTTGTGACGTATGGGTTTACATTTAAGCTGGTGAGTTTTTCAATGATACCCGAGTGGGGTATTGTGTCGAAAGCCTTTGCCAGGTCAAGGTAGGCTGTGTGGACTGCCTTGCCCTCGTTGATGGCCTTGGTGACTGTTTTGAAAAAGTCAACCAAGTTTAAAAGGCATGATCTGCCCTTGACAAAGCCAAACTGGGTTGGATCCAAAGTCTTCAAGTCCCCTGTGTCTTTATTTATGAGTTCCATTATGATCCTTGCCATAGCTTTGCAGACCAGGCTTGTCAAGCTGATGGGACGGTAGTTTCCGGGGTCGGTGGAGGCACCTCCTTTGTGAAGTGGGACCACCGTTGCCGTACGCCACTCCTTGGGTGCGTATCCTGAGGTGAGGCTAAGATTAAACAGCTGCCCTAACTGCGGGTTTAATTCCTCATTGAGTTCGTGGAGCACACAACCGGGGACACCATTCAGCAGTTTGAGTAATGGTTTCTGCTGGCTCGGGGGCCTTGAAAGAGACCACACCAGTCTTTAGAAGTGTGAAGTCGGCTTTTGAGAAGTTCTTCACTGTGGTCTTTTTTATCTGGGGTGGGGGCGGGATGTGGACTTCGTGAGAGTAGTTTATGATCTGATCTCACCAATGATGGGTATACTTCTGGTGTTGAACATTGTGACCCCATGTTCGTGATGATGAGATCTAGTATGTTTTCTCCTCTTGTGGGGATGGTGACTAGTTGTTCCATGGCATTTGAGTTTATGAACTCTAGGAACCTTTGGGCTAGAGTGTTGGGGCTTGAGTAGTGATCCCAGTCTATATTTGGATAGTTGAAATCACCCAGTATGATGGTGTTTGGAGATACATTTATCCCCTCAAGTGTTTTCAGGAAAGCTGTGTGAGGTTCCTGAGTTTGAGAGGGTGGCCTGTAACATGCTACAAACTGCAGAGCAGTCTTGCCTACGGTTAACTGCACCTGGATGGTCTCCGATGCATTGCCACCAACCTTGAGGTGAGGGTGTCCTTGATGAATATGGACACCCCCCCCCTCCTTTTTTGGTGTTGTCCGGGTTTTGGGGCCGAACGCATGATATGAGGTAAAACCTGATAGTGCCGGGGTGCTCTCAGGAGCCTTGAACCAGGTTTCAGTCACAGCACAGACATCGATGTTCTCCATACTGAGAAGGGCTTCAAGTGCGTGCATCTTGAGGTTGAGACTTCTGGCATTGAGCAACATTACCCTTAGTTTTTTTTCCTTTTTTGTGTTCTAGGGTGGTAGGTTTAGAATTTGAGCCTTGCCTAAAAAAGGCACAATGGGGATGGCAAGAGCCTTTGCCAAAATCCGGAAGCCCAGGGGTAACAGGTGCAAGCCGTCCCTTGCGAAGCAGCGTGGCTTGTCCAGCATGTCATCCCAGGCAGACAGACATTGGATCCCCTTTGAATGACACCATAGTTTAAGCCAATTATTAAAGCTGATCATCTTGTCTCTGTATTGTGGCATCATTCTTGGTGAAGGTAGGATACTGCTCAAGGTCAAGGTCATACCTGCCTGGGCTACATAATCAGAGAGCTCCTCTGTCTCTTTTCATGTAGTCCAGGGAGGTACATCTCAGGTCATTCACACCAGCATGGACAATGACTGAGTCATACTTGTACCTGCAGTTGAGTGACCTGAGTGCTTGCATTATGTGGCGGATTCTAGCGCCCGATAGGCAGCTTACTGTGACCTTCTCCTTACTCAATCTGGTGAGCGGGACATCAGTGTGTCTGACTATGGAGTCACCTATGACGAGTGTGTCTGGCATTGTGTTTGGCCTTAAGGGCTGTGACTGTTTGGCACACTGACTCTGTGGTCTATGTGTTGCATGTGCTGTGCCCTGTGGAGGCAGTTGTTTGGGTGTCTGCTTTGGTGGCCTCTGCTGTTTTGGAAGATTTTTGATCAGAGCCTCCGAGTATGTCTTTGTGTGTTTATGTGTATGATTTGAAGTTGTGATAGTGCTATGTGAGACTGGGTTTGTGGTGTGTGTGGTTACCTTCTCCTCCTGTCTGGTCTTGCCAGTCCTATGTTGAGAGAGCTCAGCCTCCAGTTTGGCTATATAGTTGCATCTCTCGCATGTATTTGTGTTTTGTGGGAGAAGGAGAGGGTTGTCTGTGTACATGAGGCAATTGTAACATTGCCTCAATATTCCCAGATTCACCAGCTGAGCAGGAGAGGATACTAGCAACTGATCCCTCGACATGCTAGAAGGAATAGACAAAAACTTTATGTAGATGAGTTTGAAAGAGTTCGGGGGATGTGGTGTTTTTAGGCTGGTGGGGTACTATGTATAATAAAAAGTGCTATATCAGAGTAAAAAGTACTTTAGGAGCAAGTGCTAGGCTTTACAGATAGAGAATAGTCTACTTAGGAATCAAGTAGAGCTGAACTTTTTAGTTAGAGAATAGGCTGGTTAGATTAGCAGTACAGTTCAAGAAGAGCTGTTCTAAGGGAAAAAATGAAGAGTGGACTTTAGGTAGCCCGAGTAGTTTAACCTTGATTAACCGCTGCTCTTGTGTGCTCCTGTGGCAACTCCGTGCTAAAGCGTGCTTTATAGCAGGGGGCTGGAAAAGGCAGGAAATGACCCAAAATGGCCAATGAACTACAAGTTACTGTCTTAAACCACTCCTCTGAGGACAAACAGGCAGCTCAGTACTCCCCACTCTCACTGGTGAGTAAAGAAACTTCCCCCTGACCAAACAAGGAAAATGGAGAAGTACAGGAACCAAGACAAAGCCCAGGGATCAGCAAAATCTGATCACTGGAACAAACTATTCAGGAAAGTATGGAAAACAAGAATTTTTTTTGTTTTTTTCAAGTTTTCTTTTTACACAGATAGGACAGAAACACAATAAATGCTATGCTTTTCGATTAAATGCTGTCAAAAGCTAGTACACTTGAGTGTATTAGCCTGTAGTTTAACTTTTAAGCAAACTTAAACTAGGAAGTGCAACAAACAATTCAAGCTTTTAAAAACAGGAAAAAATGGTAATAACTCTATAAAATAGGCAGAAACAGTCTTCGAAAGGCACAAAAGGTCGAAAATGCAGAAAAAAATACTTAGAATCTGGAAAGTTGTCTTTTCTGGTCTCTGCTGCTCTAGGAACTCTGCTGGATACCACGAGGAGCTGTACTGAGTTTTCTTGATGAGCAGGCAACAGCCCAGCTATCCTCGGTGATGTCCTATTTTCCAAGAATTATTTAAAAAAAGGTTGTATTCCTGCATAAAATGTCTTATGATGCTGTAAATGTAACACACACATTGTGGCAGTTGTGGTATTATGCCAGCTAAACAGAAGCAGAATTGGGTTACCCAGAAAAAAAAAAAAACGTATTTGATAACATTTTAAGTTTGGCACAATATTATAAGGATTTTTTTTTCTTATTTAAAGGAATTCAAGTAAAGATGCTATAAACATAGAAAATACAGAACATTGATCGGGAATGTTTGTTTAGTACTGTAAAACTAGTGCCAAAAATGCACTTTTACTACAGTACTTAGGTAATGCATTCAGTCAACCAACTTTCTTTAGCAATTTGTGGTGTTGGCCATTATTAGTCTCTGAGATGGTCTGCAGTTTCCTAAGCACTTTCAAATCCAGGCCTAGAAAGGGGTATAACATGGTAGGTAGGATTGAAACAGTTACCGTGGTAAACCATTTAAATTGCAGTATGGTGTGTGCCTCTCCTTTAAATGTTCTCAAGTAGTTTTTCCCTTTGGTGTATGTAATGGCCTTTTAGACGTTCATCATTTTCATCACTGCTGCAGTAGCCTTAACTATGTGGGTTGTATCCAGCATACCATTATAACAGCCAGCAAGCTTCCAAACCTTAAGGGTACCATCCACATGCCTAGACTGTTAACTTGAGCAGAGCTGTAGAAAATCAATGGTCTAGGCACCAAGCCCTTCAGAGCTTTCCTGCCACTGTAAAGCACTCCTCTTCTGGGTGTTCAAGGATCTGTGGCCAGCACTGAGTAGATATATTCCCTTCAGGGAAGAAACCTTCCACAATTTATTATACTTTTTTATATGAAATTATTTTATGCTATGATTTTGATGTTTTTGGGCTGTCATATGACATTTCAATCAGTTAGGAGAATGTGGTTCTACTTTTTGCATCAGTGTAAAAGTTGTTTAAAAATAATTATTTAAAATTATTTTTTTATGTGAAGAAACTGTTTAACTGTTTTAGTTTTAGGGGCTGAACTGTAAGTAGAACCTGGACTTCAGACTTCATTCACAGCTTTACCATGGAACAGCTTACCAGTTTCTCAATTCTTCCTTCCTTCAGCCACAAAAACTAGAAAATTTCCAGATTGCCTTTGTCCCTTCATCAGGCTATGAATTTGCCTTCACTGTAGATGGGTGACTGCTGTGGCCATTTCTGATTTCTCAGACCACTCATCTTCCTTGTTTTCCACAGGTGTAGTCCCATCAGTCATCACGGACCAGGGGTTAGACATGTCCTTTCTGGCTTTTGGAGTGTCCTTAATAAGCATGGGAGAACCAATGCTGTGGTCCTTACAGGAAGTAGCAAAGAATGCCTCTCCACCTAGTCAGACTGAGATGCCTGTTCAGTAAGTTGGTTTTCTTGACGGGATAAACCTTTTTTTTTTTGCAATAAAAATTCCTATAAAATTGAACAGAAAGTAGATCAAAGTGGAACATTTATCTTCCGCTGTCTCACTCACTTTCGACAGGGATGATTTATCATGCTTAGTTCAGCCTTGACCTATCTCATTCTGATTTTACTGGTAAAAGAAAAAAGGAATTCTTCCTTTTCTGAAGTTTCCAAGTATGCTAGACAAGGAAGTGATTGTGAGGATACAACAATTTTTTATTTCCTCCACAGGTGACTGATTTTTGATTCTGAGAAGAGTATTTTTATGATTGATCCATGGAAGAATTCTCTTTTTCTGAAGCCATATGTAAAATGAACCAGTTGATTCAGTGGGAACATAAATCATAATGTATTTTCAAAGAAACTGGAATGTCATTATTACAACTGGAATTTCCTCAGTGTAATCCTATTCCTTCTGGCCTTCTAGAGTTGAAGTTGTTACATACAGCATGCAACATGCCAGCAGGCAGCCTGCAGCCCCTGAGAAGGCAGATGTGGTTGTATAAAGTTCCTCAGTCTTTTAATTTTTTATTTTCTAGTCATAAATATGATCATATAGTGAGTCCCTTGGCAAATGGTAAACCCTCCACCTCTGATGAGGACAGGAAAGCCTTTAGTACATTTAAAGAAAAAAGTGTATACCACTACCACATTTATTTTTAGAATTTTTAATTGCCAGACTCGAATTTTAAAGTTTTTTTGCTTGCTTCATTTGAGAATGAGGAACATTATAATCTGTTTTCCTTTTTCTGAGGAAAAATCTTATCTAAATAAACTTACTGCTTCTGTGTCTCGAGTGACCAAACTGTCTTTGAAGTGTGCTTATGACTCAGCTGATAGCTCATCCAGCAGAGCAGCTGCTACTGGAACTGTTATGAGAAGGTTTGCATGGTTCCATTGTCAAAATTTACCTCCAGATGTTAAAGCTGAAACTTTGACTTCACCTTTGGATAGGGAGCTTGTCTTTGGACCATCTGCTGCTGAGGTCCAGAAAAAGAACAATGAAAGAAAACTTATTCAAGAGGTGACTTCACATTTTCAGCCTTCCCCCTCCAAGTTTGTTAAAGATTTCACAGCTTCCTCAGAACCTTTTTATAAAAAGCAAAATAAGCAGACCCAGCAATCTTCTGCCAAGCAGACATTTAAAAAGCAATAGCAAGAGGCTGTAAAAATAAAGGGGGAGCTTTCCAGAAACCAGGACAATCCAACACGTTTTGAATAGCTATCAATAAATTGATCCCACCTCACATTGACAAGCCATTAAGTCTTCCCCAAAATATGGCTGTCCATTTCACTCTTTTGCAGCAGATAGTCTCAGACAGATGCATTTTGAGAGTGAGCCATCAAGAGTTGAGATGGCAGTGGGAGTCTCTCCATCCTGTTCAGGGGAGTAGTCCTCATCCACCAAATCAGACATTTTTCTGTCCTGTCAGACAGCATTTGCTGACTCAGAGGGTCATGGAGCCTGTTCCTTTTATTTATTTATTTTTTTTATATGGGAAGTTTTTATTCAAGAA
This sequence comes from Protopterus annectens, assembly GCF_019279795.1. Classification (NCBI taxonomy): domain Eukaryota; kingdom Metazoa; phylum Chordata; order Ceratodontiformes; family Protopteridae; genus Protopterus; species Protopterus annectens. Next base: position 1,742,390,570 of record NC_056735.1, read on the forward strand.
TTTTTCCGGTACTAAAGAAAGAAGCCTTATTGAAACCAGTCCTAGATCTTTCCTTTCTCAATCAGTTTGTGAAACTCCCAAAATCAAAATGCTATCCTTCACAACCAGCTACCTCTTACTCCCACTTTCTGTATTTTTGATAACTCTAGAGTTATTAGATGCTTATCATATCCCTATAGCCTCAGATTTCAAACATTTGTATTATTTTGTATTTTTAGGTGCCAACTATAGTTACAGCAAATTATAAATACCATTACATCATTCATTACTGATAACATTTCATTATACCATCCACATGTCTTCTTCAAACCAAACTAGCATAGATTCTAAGAAGCAGTATTTCTGATTAACAATTTATTTATTTAATTTAATACTCGTGTTCACTTGGGTTTCCCATTTAACTTCATAACTGATCTGCCCTTGTTTGCTTGATTTAGGTAAAATATCTGAAATACACCTTATCTCTGTTGTCACCATACCGCTCAACCTCAGAGCAAGACATCTGTACAAAGCCATGAATAAAAGTGGGACAAATGCCCAGAAATAGGGACACTTTTAAAATATTGCACTTAGAAACATAGAAAGGTGATAGAATAACAGGTTTTGCATTAACATGAAGTCTGAAAACTCAAATGTCTGTTATTCTTTAACTTTAATCTTTAACGATTTGCCAGAAAACCACAATTTTTTGAAAGACTAAAAATATGAGGTAAAAATCTGGACATTCTGCAAAAATCTGTACAGTTGAGAGGTATGGAACTTGTCACTGAGGAGTGCATCATCAATCTGGGCCATTTTTCTGGTGTTTCAGCTTCCCCTGGAGTACACATACAATTCCTTCTCTGTGTTTCAGTTTATTCAGATAAGTTTTCACCACTTCTACACTTGGGAGTTTACTGTTTCTGGTAATTGCCATTTTTGCCAATAGCTTAATCAGATACAACAGATTTTCATAATTTATGTTGCCTCAGTGGCATTTGCGTGCCTGCACAAGCCCACACTGATAGCTTTCCAGAGCTCAGAATCCACTCCTCTAACTCCTTGTGAGAGGTGATTGGCTAAGCCCCTTCCATTGGGGAAGCCTAACCCCTATCACAGAAAGTCAGTTATTCAGTCTTTTACTGAATCTCCTCAGTGGTATTTTCCCTTCCACTTTATTATATACTTTTGTGTTAACTTTTTATTTAATAGACTTGCCATTTCCCATCCATCCATCCTCAATCCCTTTTTCCATTTTGCACATAGGATGGGGTGTCACTTCAGCAGTGACAATCATCTTGAGCCAAGATTTACACCATCGGGTGGCTAGGCCTACTGCAGTAGTTCCCACTGAGGTTCATTTTTTTTTTTTTTTTTGTTAAGTCTTAATTTTTCAACACATTTTATTTGCATTTTCTGTGGAGATTTTTTTAATTTCTGATGGGAATCTAAAAATGCATAGTTATGCTGTTTCAAAAGGTTCCTGTTTGATTTCAGGGCATACATATGATTTTTTTGTCACTGTATGAGCAAGTGAATTTTACTTCGTGTTATGACTGTGTGCTGTTATTTACGATACTGTGCAGATTATAGAACAAGGCTTCGCACAATGAACTGTTTCTGCTATATTTTATGCAGTTTAAACATATTTGTTGTGTAGGAACATACTTTCTATTTTCTATTATTGCTGCCCTTAGTCAGCCCTTAATAATGTCAGTGTATTACTCTGGTGTTTTTCCTGACTTGATGGATCCTGATAAGGATCCAACCAATCAAATCTAACTGTACCTAAAAAAGAAAAAAAATTCAACAAAAACATAGCTCCGCCTTTGGTTTGGGAATATGTTGTCTCAATCCGGCTCACAGATCATTTTCCTTTGTCTTTGTTACCCTCTGATATGAGCCTGCAATCCTCTATGGTACAGGGGTCAGACACACCCCCTGGGGCTGTTCCAGTACTTGATACATGTATGTGAGAAGCAAACCCTTTGGGCGCAGGAGAGGTCTGGGGTAAAGGACCCCTTGCCAAAAATACTCTCGCCCCAGAAATGTTGTCCTTCAGAGTAGTTCATAGTGAGAAGAAACAGAAACTTCACCACATGACAGAATCTGGTTACCATGTGCAGGGCAGATGTGGTTTCTTTAGCTGAGTGTTTTACTGTCAGTTATTCTTGGGGATTATGCTCCTGCTCAGAATGACTGTGGGGCTACCTTCTCTAGAGATCAGTCTAACACTGCAGATTTTGATGGAGACTCTGATGCAGACAGTAGTAAACACTCTGAGAATGTCCAGTCTAATCCTTTGGTAGTTTTACAGGTTCAAAAATGCAAGCCAAGTATTCATCTTTCTACGTAAGTTAGCTAGATTTAGAGATGTATTTGACTAGCAGCAATGTGCAGCTATGTTAGAGATCAGCAAACTTTATGATCTTATTGAGGATGAGATTCCAAATGTTTTCGCACTTCCTCCTGTTACTGGCCGTCAGATCTTGCAACTTTCTTTGCTCCTTTGTCAGCTGATCTTGCTGCTGTTTCTCTAACTGCCAACTCTTGACAAGGGAGCCTTGTCTTCTATCCCCACACTGCTGGATAACACTAACAAGCAGTTAG